>NC_080670.1:125802349-125972349 GCF_030247195.1 Topomyia yanbarensis | reverse complement strand
GCATTCCCAAAATAAAAACCTGTTTTAATCCACCTAGTGGAGCAATTGTGCTTTTCTCATTTGTCCAGACTACGATTCCATGGCTGGTTATGTTCAATGCAATGGTGGAAATGAATATTACATGTTCAGTACGATTTGCACATACATACAATGGATCGACAGCCACGATCTTGAGATACAATTTGATACTGAAACATCGCTTGAAACCAGCGGCGGATCATGGAGACAGATCTGGGAGGTCCGGGTCCTGCCGAAAATTTTTAGTTGATCCGACTTCCGGTTCCGGAGTTACGGGTTGAAGAGTGCGGTCACGCAGCAAATTCCCATATAAACTGGTACCACCACGATGTTCAAATGATGTAAAACATATTAAAATTTATGTAACATTACTCTAGTTTGCGGGTCTGGATCACTAATGATCAATCAAAGCAGCTTTGACCACATTGGCCATCTATGACGGCTCATGACGCCCCCGGGGAACCCGCCAAGTTCCTAAGCTAATATCAATTCCACAACGAATTCTCTACCGATTTTTACAAACTTGATTTCAAATGAAAGATACAATAATACCATTGACTGTTGCTGAATTTCATTGGGTTTTGACTCTTGCTTCCGGAGTTACAGGGGTTTTAGTAAGGATACATTTGAGTTTCCCATATAAATCGGTACAATCGTAATACCTAAAAGCTATTGAAATGGTCACCAAATTACTTCTAATCGCAGATCTAGATCACTGATTGCCAATCAAACATTCTTTGAATATATTGTCCACTATCGACGAATCCGGAAGTCCGGAATTCCGGGCATATTCCACAATTAAAGTCACATCGGTTCTTCGATGATGACTGAACCGATTTTCTCAAACCAAGTCTCAAATGGAAGACAAAATATGCAGTTGAGTATTGGGTCGCCGCCCTTACCCCCCCCCCCCACCCCCACTTGCCCTTACACATCCCTCCTTCATCACTCACCTCCCCTTGGACCACCCTCACGCCCGCATTTCCTTCATCCACCCCGTATACCGAAATAAGATGAAGGATTTCTGGCGCATCCTCCACTCCCACTCTACTAACCCCCCATTCCCTCCACTTTCAAACCCATTCCACCAACATTTCAAAATATAATCAAATGAAGATAACATTGAACTCATGTTGATTAAGCTAATTAAATATTATTCTTTTGCCTTTCTCGTATAGAAAGGTTATGCAATTGCTCCAAAAACAGACTTTCTAATCGAGGCCAGGACGGCCGAGTCTCATACAACATTCGACTCAGTTCGCCGAGATCGCAAAATATATGTGTGTATGTATGTGTGTATGTATGTGTGTATGAATGTATGTATGTAAGTATGTATGTATGTATGTATGTATGTATGTATGTATGTATGTATGTATGTATGTATGTATGTATGTATGTATGTATGTATGTATGTATGTATGTATGTATGTATGTATGTATGTATGTATGTGTGTATGTATGTATGTATGTATGTATGTATGTATGTATGTATGTATGTATGTATGTATGTATGTATGTATGTATGTTTTTTTTTTTATTTTTTTTTATAGAGCAGTAAAAAATTTTTCAGAAAAACCCTGAGTGAGGAAAAATATACAAAAACCCCATTGTCAGGGAACGGGTTTGGGCTGCCATCACCCGACCCGCTAAAAACCACTGCTCTTGCCCAGAACCTGAACCAGCCCCACTCCTCTACACACCACCAATTCTCTACCATCCACACAGACTGGCAAGCTCTGCATGGCTGTCGGAAAGTTAGTACTCCTCCCCTATGAATACAGTCTGAGCGGCAAACTTCTGACTGTCTAATTCACCGAGCCCTTCGGCTCGCTTGTGCCGGTTAGCACCGCAACTCCCTTCTCGCACCATTCAACGCCGTTTACTCTTTGAGCACCAGACTTGTTCGCGAACTACTCGGTCTAGTCCCCGACGATGGACCTAGCCTACTCCGACGGAGAATTCCCCGGCGAGAGAAGTTCTCCCGAAACCGAGCCAACCAACCAGATGTCGAGGTCAGTTCGGCGATTCCGGTGGAGCAGAGCGTCCGGTTCGCTGATGCCCCGACGACCTGCGACTGGTGGTATTTCGTCGCGGTCTACTCAGTCTAGTCCCCGGCGGTGGATCTAGCTTACGCCGACGGAGAGTTCCCCGGCGAAGGAGGCTCCCCCGGTACCGATTCTTCTTTTGTTTTAGCACCACAATTTCATGAGCCCTTTGGCTTCCTCTCGTTCCGTTTCGCCCGATCTACTCGATCTAGTCCCCGGCGGTGGATCTAGCCTACTCAACGGGCCATACAGTAGGTGCTGAGGTCTATCCGGTGATTCCGGTTGGAGCGTAACTTCCGGTTAACCGGCGCCCCAACGACCCACTGCTAGCTCTGCGACGCGGTCTACTCGGTCCAATCCCCGGCGGTGGATATTGCCTACTCACGAGCTACCCGGAAGGATGTCGAGGTCGGTTCAGCGATTCCGGTGAAGCTTGACGTCCGGTTCCCAGGCGCCCCGACGACCCAACTCGGTGCTACATCACGCACTACTCAACTGGTCCCCGGCGGTGGACCTAGTCTACACAGTTGGAGAGTTCCCCGGCGGCGGAACTCGGAGAGTATGCTCGAGACCACTCTGTTGACAGCGTCCCAGGTATGTTCGTCACGGCACATCTCTTCGACGATATTGTCCACTGTCATACCAGGTATACCCCTACGAACTTCTTCGAATCTAGGGCATTCGAAGACCACGTGTTCCGGTGTCTCCTGCACGGTCGCACAACCCGGGCAAATGGGGTGACGAAGCATGTCCAAACCGATGCAAGTACTTCCGGAAGCATCCGTGCCCGGGCAAAAACTACGTCAAATGGAAGTTCACCTCTCCATGCTTCCTATGTACCCAGGCCGATACATTTGGGATGAGTCGGTGGGTCCACCTTCCTTTCTCCGCGTTGTCCCACTCCTGTTGCCATTTAGCCAACGAGTCCGCTCGAACCTGTCTCCTAGCGTTACGTGCATTTCTCCGCTGATAGCATTCCACGTCCTCCGCCAGGGTAATGCAGATGGGGATCATCCCGGCGATAACGCATACTGCCTCCAACGATATTGTTCTGTAGGCACTCGCGACTCGTACGGCCATCAGTCGGAATGTCCTGTTTAGCTTTTCACGGTTCCGCTTGGTTTTCAGCGCAGCACTCCAGGCAGGAACCCCACATCGGAGTACCGATGACGAAGATAGCAGACGTCTCGTGCTGCTTCTCGGACCGCCGACGTTTGGCATGATTCTCGCTATTGCGTTCGTTGCCTTCGCCGACTTTTCACAAGCGTAATCAATGTGGTTGTTGAAGCTCAACCGGTCGTCGATTATAACTCCCAATTGCTTCAATGCACGTTTCGATGCAATCACGTGCTCTCCGACGTCGATCTGCATCCGTTGGACCGATCTGCAGTTACTGACCAACAACACCTCCGTCTTGTGGTGAGCTATTTGCAGCTTAACTTCGTTCATCCAGCTCTCGATCGCGTCTATTGTCTCCGTCACCGACACCTCCACTTCTTCAAGTGTCTCACCCATCACCGTTAGTGACATGTCGTCCGCGAAACCTACGATTTTCACTTTCCTAGGCAGCTGCAGCGTTAAGACCTCATCGTACATCCCGTTCCAAAGGGTTGGACCGAGAATGGAGCCCTGAGGAACGCCCGCTGTGACACGCAATGACTTCTGTCCTTCGCTCGTCTCGTACAGTAGCACTCTGCTCTGAAAGTAGCTCTTCAGGATCTGGCACAGATAGTCGGGAACTCTCATTCTATGCAGCGCTGCAGCGATGGCTTCCCAGCTGGTACTGTTGAACGCGTTCTTCACATCTATCGTGACCACAGCGCAGTATCGATCTCCTCTTCGCTTCTGTTTAGATGACTTCTCGGCACTCTCGAGCACTATCCGAATTGCATCCACTGTCGATGCTCCTTTGCGGAAACCGCGCTCCGCGCTCACCTTCCGTGAATTTCGTCAACCTGTTAAGAATGATCCTTTCCAGGAGTTTTTCGAGTGTATCCAGCAGGCATATGGGTCTGTATGAGGTCGGGTCGCCAGGTGGCTTCCCTGGCTTCGGCAGCAACACCAGCTTCTGGACCTTCCACATTTCGGGGAAGTTGCCTTCATTTAGGCACTTCTGCATCACTATCCTGAACATGTCCGGATATGCCAGGATCGCAGCTTTCAGTACCACGTTTGGTATTCCATCCGGACCAGGGGCTTTCTTTGGTTTTAGGCGCTTCGATGCTTCTACTAGCTCGTCGTTAGTCACTTGCCGATCCATGTTTGTTCCTTCTTCCTCGCCGTGCGGTGACGGTGGCCATATAGTTGGATCGTGCTTCGGGAAAAGACCCTCGACGATTATCTTCAGCTTGCTCGGACACATTTCGACTGGCGTCGTTGGACCCTTCATTTTCGCCATCATGACTCGGTATGCGTCACCCCAGGGATTGGCGTCTACTTCTCGGCATAGCTCCTTGTGGCACTCTGACTTGCTAAGTCTGATCTCCCGTTTTAGAGCGGCCCTAGCTTCCCGAAACGATGCCTTATGCTCTTCTCTATCTGGTTCCGACCTTGCTCTTTGGGCCCGCCTTCTGGCTCTGAGACAAGCAGCGCGTAACGTACTAAGCGTCTCGTTCCACCAGTAAGCTGGACGCCGTTTGTTGCGTGGTTCCAGTTTTCGCGGCATTGTGGCGTCACAAGCCGCCACAATCCTTCTTGTTAAGTCAGCTGCATCCACGTTCTCGGTCCCGCCGTTCGGCCGAAGTGCCTCAACAAAGAGGTCTTTGTTGAAGGCTTTCGTCTTCCACTTTCGTTCGCCGGTCACCCTTCTCTGTACTGCCGCGGGGTTCCGTTGACCGATACGGTAGCGAATCTCCTGGTGGTCACTATGCTTATACGTTTCGCATACTCTCCAATCCATGTTCGCCGTCAATGAGGGACTACAGAATGTGACGTCTATGATAGACTCCTTCCCGTCTCTCCGAAATGTACTAACAGAGCCTTCATTGCACAATCGTACATCTAACTTCGCTAGAGCTTCCTGCATGGTAGAGGCTAGCACAAAAGTCAGCCTAGCAAGGAATGAAAAAGGTGAGCACAAAAGTCAGCCTCGCATGGTATGTCAGAAGTGGGGCCTAAGAAAAATGTCCCACATGGGATGCCAGAGGGAGTGACAAAGGTACAATAGAGTGGCACGATTGAGAGTGAATCAGGTGATAGGGTGAGCACCCAAGTCAGCCTCACATGGATGGGTAGGGCGAGCACAAAAGTAAGCCTAGCAAGGAATGAGTAAGGTGAGCACACAAGTCAGCCTCGCATGGAACGTAAAAGGTGAGCACAAAAGTCAGCCTCATGTGGGAGTGTTTGAGAGTGAATCAAAATGTGATTGAGAGAGCACCCAAGTAAGCCTCATACAGGATGTATGATCGCGTGAGTGAGAGTGAATGAGTACATTGAGTACAGCCATCCCCCCAGAAGTAATACCGAGAGGTAGTTCCTGGGAGGAATGATGGCGGAGCCCAATGGAGTTTAGTCGGTATTAATGGCTGGTCACCATTCGAGTCCGACACGCCCCCAGTGCACCCCGTGTGGTAGATTGGACCCTACCGTTAGCACGTGTACTGGGCTAGGACATAAAGGTCTTCTCCATTGTAAAAAAAAAAAAAAAGAGCTTCCTGCAGGATACACCCTCTTGTGTTGGTTACTCTACTGCCCCATTCCACAGCCCAGGCGTTGAAGTCACCACCAATGACTACCGGCTTCCGATCGATCAACTGCTCGGTTAACTGCTCCAGCATTAGGCTGAACTGCTCTACTGTCCACCTTGGGGGAGCGTAACAGCTACATACGAAGATGCCGTTGATTTTGGCTATCACGAAACCCTCATAGGAACGTTCTACCACTTCTTGGATAGGGAATCTTCCCATTACTTGTATCGCTGCTGTTCCTGATCTATCCGCCACCCAGTTACCGTTATCAGGGGGACTTGATAAGGCTCTGCGATCAAAGCGACATCGCCCATAGTTTCTGTCGTAGACTGCCACAACAGTTGCTGTGCGGTATCACAGTGATTCAGGTTTATCTGGGTCATCTCCATCACCGTTGGCCTGCAGTCGCCTTCTTGTACGCTGGGCATTTAAAGCCACCCGTCTGATGGTCGTTTCCTTCCGCTGGGGTGCAAAGCAAGCACTTCGGCCTCTGCGTGCAGTCTCTCGCAAGATGGCCCGTCTCTCCGCATTTCCAGCACATCCCGGATCTGTCCGGGCCTTTGCAAGCCCCTGCTAAATGTCCAAAGCCTAAACATTTGAAGCATTTCTCTGCTTGTTTGTTCACTCGTGGGGCGGCTCTCAGTAGGCATCTCGACCATCCAACTGTAACCTTACCTACCTCCAGTGCCTTGTCTGCAGCGGTTACCGGTAAACGTATCATCGCTATCTGCGTTCCTCCGTATCCTTTCCTTAACCGGATCGTCATGTGCACCTCGCCCAGTTTGCACTGCTGCTTCATAGCACCTCTCAGCTCGTCTTCCGTCGTTATTTCGTCGAGGTCTTTGCACACGATTACCATCTCCGGGCTTAAGGCTTTAACTTTTGCCTTTCCACCCATTGATTTAGTTATAGTCTCCTCCCTAGTAACAATTGAGGTTTTATGATAGTTTTATAGCCACTCATAAAACTTAGATTGCACTTGTAGCGTGCTATAAAACTTCAATTGTTACTTGGGCTGCAAGGCAGAGCTACTAGTCGTAGTATTTTTCTTAAGCTCGAGGAGCATCTCATTTTTTTGGGTACGCCTGACTCTTAACACGTTTTCCCCCAAATCTTTCAGCTCCGGGTCCTCTCTGACCTTTTTGAGCAGTGCTGCGTACGTAGTCTCGTCATTTGCTTTGACGAGCACGGCTTCTCCCTTAGGCGCCTTCTGACGAGCCGAGGGTTCTGATTTCCTCTTCTGCTCCCCTTTTCGCTCCTCCTTCTTTTTTTGCTGTTTCCCGCGTTTCTCCTTCCGACCTACAACGGTGCTCCAGCTTTCACCCTGTAAGGTGGCGTCCTTTTCTTCGGCAGCAACAGCATCCTCGAGCGTCTGCCTCTTTGACCCGCCTGGTCTTTCTTCTCCTGGCGAGGATCTTGTCCTCTTTGGAGTTATGGGAACTGGCGTGTTCTCCACTCCAATCTTCCTCTCCTTACCCTGTTTCGGAGGGGTTAGGAGGATAGTGGCCTTAGCCGACGCGGATGCTCGCTCAGCTGAATCTGCCCTCTGCATTGCCGTATCGTACTCTTTCACGGCAGACAGTAGCGCCTTCCGGATTTTGATGACCATCTCCTTAATGTCTTTGTGGACATTGTTTCTCATGTCCACGAACTTGTGGAGCTCCTCCACCAAGTGCCTCGCTACCACTACCTTTGGCGTTTGTGGGGTGTAGCTCATTCCGCTCTGCTCCGGCTGTTTTTGTTGCTGCTGTTGCTGTTGCTTCGGCTTCCCCTCCTCCTGCTCTTGCTGGGTGACTTCAACTACTATTGGTGGTGGTGACCTCACCAACCCACCTCTGGCAAACGGATTTGCCGTGCCTGCTCCATTTATATCGGTTGCTTGTTGTTTCTCCATTTTATTTTATTGGGTCCCAACTCCAGGCCGCTATCTCCACTCGCTGCACGTAGTCGCCTTTCGCGATCCCATGATTATCTATGCTGCCGAAAAGCAGCAGTGAGGTCATGCAAGGGTTGACACCATCCCTCATGGGGAGTAGTGTTCAGAGCCGGATCGGCGTAAATCGGGAATGCTTCAACCGAACCTAGTACCACCAACCAAATAATGGCGAGTTTCGAACGTACCCGGAGACCTGCCAGGGTTTTGTTGGAACGGAGGCAGCCATGCTGTTAGCCCACTCGCCATTTCAAGTCGGTGTCATCCTTCCTTACTCAGGGAATAGAACAGCACGCCTGTCAGCCCGAAGTCGCCATCCTTTTCGTCATCCGTGTCCTGTCCGTTGCCGTTCGCCATGGCCAGTATACCATAATCAAGATGTTACTGGCGTCGATCCTGATGTGCCGGTTGGCACTCCGGTTGGGCTAGAGTGCTTTTATTGCCCAGATCTTAGATTATTGGAATCTTAGGATTAGCGGCACAGACTCGCTTCGTCGGAGCTGCTTTCGGAGTTATGGCTTCTTTTAGAGGTTTAGAAGAGCCCAATCTTAGCCCCACCATATCCTAGCAAAACTCCCCAACTCGCAGTAGGGCTGTGGGGGGGGGGGTTCGTTAGGCCCCTAGACTCCTGTCCTTCCTGTCCCTGCTGCCCCCAGTATGTATGTATGTATGTAAGTATGTATGTATGTATGTATGTATGTATGTATGTATGTATGTATGTATGTATGTATGTATGTATGTATGTATGTATGTATGTATGTATGTATGTATGTATGTATGTATGTATGTATGTATGTATGTATGTATGTATGTATGTATGTATGTATGTATGTATGTATGTATGTATGTATGTATGTATGTATGTATGTATGTATGTATGTATGTATGTATGTATGTATGTATGTATGTATGTATGTATGTATGTATGTATGTATGTATGTATGTATGTATGTATGTATATATGTATGTATGTATGTATGTATGTATGTATGTATGTATGTATGTATGTATGTATGTATGTATGTATGTATGTATGTATGTATGTATGTATGTATGTATGTATGTTTTTTTTTTTTTTTGAGAGCAGTAAAAAAAATTTCAGAAAAACCCTGAGTGAGGAAAAATGTACAAAAACCCCATTGTCAGGGAACGGGTTTGGGCTGCCATCACCCGACCCGCTAAAAACCACTGCTCTTGCCCAGAACCTGATTCCTCCCCGGCACTACCTTACGGCATTACTTCGGGGAGGGGTTTTTATGTGCATAGCACGCACT
The DNA here is from genome assembly GCF_030247195.1 of Topomyia yanbarensis. NCBI lineage: Eukaryota > Metazoa > Arthropoda > Insecta > Diptera > Culicidae > Topomyia > Topomyia yanbarensis. The sequence goes on along the minus strand of NC_080670.1, from coordinate 125,963,393 downwards.
CTAATTCAACTACTTCCTAGTTCGTTTCTTCCGTAGGGTGACAGCCCCACTCCTCTACACACCACCAATTCTCTACCATCCACACAGACTGGCAAGCTCTGCATGGCAGTCGGAAAGCTGGCTGTGAGTCGAGGCTTAGTACTCCTCCCCTACGAGTACAGTCTGAGCGGCAAACTTCTGACTGTCTAATTCACCGAGCCCTGCGGCTCGCTTGTGCCGGTTAGCACCGCAACTCCCTTCTCGCACCATTCAACGCCGTTTACTCTTTGAGCACCAGACTTGTTCGCGAACTACTCGGTCTAGTCCCCGACGATGGACCTAGCCTACTCCGACGGAGAATTCCCCGGCGAGAGAAGTTCTCCCGAAACCAAGCCAACCAACCAGATGTCGAGGTCAGTTCGGCGATTCCGGTGGAGCAGAGCGTCCGGTTCGCTGATGCCCCGACGACCTGCGACTGGTGGTATTTCGTCGCGGTCTACTCAGTCTAGTCCCCGGCGGTGGATCTAGCTTACGCCGACGGAGAGTTCCCCGGCGAAGGAGGCTCCCCCGGTACCGATTCTTCTTTTGTTTTAGCACCACAATTTCATGAGCTCTTTGGCTTCCTCTCGTTCCGTTTCGCCCGATCTACTCGATCTAGTCCCCGGCGGTGGATCTAGCCTACTCAACGGGCCATACAGTAGGTGATGAGGTCTATCCGGCGATTCCGGTTGGAGCGTAACTTCCGGTTCACCGGCGCCCCAACGACCCACTGCTAGCTCTGCGACGCGGTCTACTCGGTCCAATCCCCGGCGGTGGATATAGCCTACTCACGAGCTACCCGGAAGGATGTCGAGGTCGGTTCAGCGATTCCGGTGAAGCTTGACGTCCGGTTCCCAGGCGCCCCGACGACCCAACTCGGTGCTACATCACGCACTACTCAACTGGTCCCCGGCGGTGGACCTAGTCTACACAGTTGGAGAGTTCCCCGGCGGTGGAATTTCTCTCGAAACCCGATTTGCGGTTTCTTGTTGGTCTCTACGCCACTTCCTCTGCAACTCGGAGAGTATGCTCGAGACCACTCTGTTGACAGCGTCCCAGGTATGTTCGTCACGGCACATCTCTTCGACGATATTGTGCACTGTCATACCAGGTATACCCCTACGAACTTCTTCGAATCTAGGGCATTCGAAGACCACGTGTTCCGGTGTCTCCTGCACGGTCGCACAACCCGGGCAAAGGGGTGACGAAGCATGTCCAAACCGATGCAAGTACTTCCGGAAGCATCCGTGCTCGGACAAAAACTGCGTCAAATGGAAGTTCACCTCTCCATGCTTCCTATGTACCCAGGCCGATACATTTGGGATGAGTCGGTGGGTCCACCTTCCTTTCTCCGCGTTGTCCCACTCCTGTTGCCATTTAGCCAACGAGTCCGCTCGAACCTGTCTCCTAGCGTTACGTGCATTTCTCCGCTGATAGCATTCCACGTCCTCCGCCAGGGTAATGCAGATGGGGATCATCCCGGCGATAACGCATACTGCCTCCGACGATATTGTTCTGTAGGCACTCGCGACTCGTACGGCCATCAGTCGGAATGTCCTGTTTAGCTTTTCACGGTTCCGCTTGGTTTTCAGCGCAGCACTCCAGGCAGGAACCCCATATCGGAGTATCGATGACGAAACAGTAGATAGCAGACGTCTCGTGCTGCTTCTCGGACCGCCGACGTTTGGCATGATTCTCGCTATTGCGTTCGTTGCCTTCGCCGACTTTTCACAGGCGTAATCAACGTGGTTGTTGAAGCTCAACCGGTCGTCGATTATAACTCCCAATTGCTTCAATGCACGTTTCGATGCAATCACGTGCCCTCCGACGTCGATCTGCATCCGTTGGACCGATCTGCAGTTACTGACCAACAACACCTCCGTCTTGTGGTGAGCTATTTGCAGCTTAACCCCGTTCATCCAGCTCTCGATCGCGTCTATTGTCTCCGTCACCGACACCTCCACTTCTTCAAGTGTCTCACCCATCACCGTTAGTGACACGTCGTCCGCGAAACCTACGATTTTCACTTTCCTAGGCAGCTGCAGCGTTAACACCCCATCGTACATCCCGTTCCAAAGGGTTGGACCGAGAATGGAGCCCTGAGGAACGCCCGCTGTGACACGCAATGACTTCTGTCCTTCGCTCGTCTCGTACAGTAGCACTCTGCTCTGAAAGTAGCTCTTCAGGATCTGGCACAGATAGTCGGGAACTCTCATTCTATGCAGCGCTGCAGCGATGGTTTCCCAGCTGGCACTGTTGAACGCGTTCTTCACATCTATCGTGACCACAGCGCAGTATCGATCTCCTCTTCGCTTCTGTTTAGATGACTTCTCGGCACTCTCGAGCACTATCCGAATTGCATCCACTGTCGATGCTCCTTTGCGGAAACCAAACTGCATCTTGGATCGTCCGCGCTCACCTTCCGTGAATTTCGTCAACCTGTTAAGAATGATCCTTTCCAGGAGTTTTCCGAGTGTATCCAGCAGGCATATGGGTCTGTACGAGGTCGGGTCGCCAGGTGGCTTCCCTGGCTTCGGCAGCAACACCAGCTTCTGGACCTTCCACATTTCGGGGAAGTTGCCTTCATTTAGGCACTTCTGCATCACTATCCTGAACATGTCCGGATATGCCAGGATCGCAGCTTTCAGTACCACGTTTGGTATTCCATCCGGACCAGGGGCTTTCTTTGGTTTTAGGCGCTTCGATGCTTCTACTAGCTCGTCGTTAGTCACTTGCCGATCCATGTTTGTTCCTTCTTCCTCGCCGTGCGGTGACGGTGGCCATATAGTTGGATCGTGCTTCGGGAAAAGACCCTCGACGATTATCTTCAGCTTGCTCGGACACATTTCGACTGGCGTCGTTGGACCCTTCATTTTCGCCATCATGACTCGGTATGCGTCACCCCAGGGATTGGCGTCTACTTCTCGGCATAGCTCCTTGTGGCACTCTGACTTGCTAAGTCTGATCTCCCGTTTTAGAGCGGCCCTAGCTTCCCGAAACGATGCCTTATGCTCTTCTCTATCTGGTTCCGACCTTGCTCTTTGGGCCCGCCTTCTGGCTCTGAGACAAGCAGCGCGTAACGTACTAAGCGTCTCGTTCCACCAGTAAGCTGGACGCCGTTTGTTGCGTGGTTCCAATTTTCGCGGCATTGTGGCGTTACAAGCCGCCACAATCCTTCTTGTTAGGTCAGCCGCATCCACGTTCTCGGTCCCGCCGTTCGGCCGAAGTGCCTCAACAAAGAGGTCTTTGTTGAAGGCTTTCGTCTTCCACTTTCGTTCGCCGGTCACCCTTCTCTGTACTGCCGCGGGGTTCCGTTGGCCGATACGGTAGCGAATCTCCTGGTGGTCACTATGCGTATACGTTTCGCATACTCTCCAATTCATGTTCGCCGTCAATGAGGGACTACAGAATGTGACGTCTATGATGGACTCCCTCCCGTCTCTCCGAAATGTACTAACAGAGCCTTCATTGCACAATCGTACGTCTAACTTCGCTAGAGCTTCCTGCAGGATACACCCTCTTGTGTTGGTTACTCTACTGCCCCATTCCACAGCCCAGGCGTTGAAGTCACCACCAATGACTACCGGCTTCCGATCGATCAACTGCTCGGTTAACTGCTCCAGCATTAGGCTGAACTGCTCTACTGTCCACCTTGGGGGAGCGTAACAGCTACATACGAAGATGCCGTTGATTTTGGCTATCACGAAACCCTCATAGGAACGTTCTACCACTTCTTGGATAGGGAATCTTCCCATTACTTGTATCGCTGCGGTTCCTGATCTATCCGCCACCCAGTTACCGTTATTAGGGGGGACTTGATAAGGCTCTGCGATCAAAGCGACATCGCACATAGTTTCTGTCGTAGACTGCCACAACAGTTGCTGTGCGGTATCACAGTGATTCAGGTTTATCTGGGTCATCTCCATCACCGTTGGCCTGCAGTCGCCTTCTTGTACGCTGGGCATTTAAAGCCACCCGTCTGATGGTCGTTTCCTTCCGCTGGGGTGCAAAGCAAGCACTTCGGCCTCTGCGTGCAGTCTCTCGCAAGATGGCCCGTCTCTCCGCATTTCCAGCACATCCCGGATCTGTCCGGGCCTTTGAAGGCCCCTGCTAAATGTCCAAAGCCTAAACATTTGAAGCATTTCTCTGCTTGTTTGTTTACTCGTGGGGCGGCTCTCAGTAGGCATCTCGACCATCCAACTGTAACCTTACCTACCTCCAGTGCCTTGTCTGTATGTATGTATGTATGTATGTATGTATGTATGTATGTATGTATGTATGTATGTATGTATGTATGTATGTATGTATGTATGTATGTATGTATGTATGTATGTATGTATGTATGTATGAAGTGTATGTATGTATGTATGTATGTATGTATGTATGTATGTTTTTTTTTTTTTTTTTTTTTTTGAGAGCAGTAAAAAAATTTTCAGAAAAACCCTGAGTGAGGAAAAATGTACAAAAACCCCATTGTCAGGGAACGGGTTTGGGCTGCCATCACCCGACCCGCTAAAAACCACTGCTCTTGCCCAGAACCTGATTCCTCCCCGGCACTACCTTACGGCATTACTTCGGGGAGGGGTTTTTATGTGCATAACACGCACTCTAATTCAACTACTTCCTAGTTCGTTTCTTCCGTAGGGTTACAGCCCCACTCCTCTACACACCACCAATTCTCTACCATCCACACAGACTGGCAAGCTCTGCATGGCAGTCGGAAAGCTGGCTGTGAGTCGAGGCTTAGTACTCCTCCCCTACGAGTACAGTCTGAGCGGCAAACTTCTGACTGTCTAATTCACTGAGCCCTGCGGCTCGCTTGTGCCGGTTAGCACCGCAACTCCCTTCTCGCACCATTCAACGCCGTTTACTCTTTGAGCACCAGACTTGTTCGCGAACTACTCGGTCTAGTCCCCGACGATGGACCTAGCCTACTCCGACGGAGAATTCCCCGGCGATAGAAGTTCTCCCGAAACCGAGCCAACCAACCAGATGTCGAGGTCAGTTCGGCGATTCCGGTGGAGCAGAGCGTCCGGTTCGCTGATGCCCCGACGACCTGCGACTGGTGGTATTTCGTCGCGGTCTACTCAGTCTAGTCCCCGGCGGTGGATCTAGCTTACGCCGACGGAGAGTTCCCCGGCGAAGGAGGCTCCCTCGGTACCGATTCTTCTTTTGTTTTAGCACCACAATTTCATGAGCTCTTTGGCTTCCTCTCGTTCCGTTTCGCCCGATCTACTCGATCTAGTCCCCGGCGGTGGATCTAGCCTACTCAACGGGCCATACAGTAGGTGCTGAGGTCTATCCGGCGATTCCGGTTGGAGCGTAACTTCCGGTTCACCGGCGCCCCAACGACCCACTGCTAGCTCTGCGACGCGGTCTACTCGGTCCAATCCCCGGCGGTGGATATAGCCTACTCACGAGCTACCCGGAAGGATGTCGAGGTCGGTTCAGCGATTCCGGTGAAGCTTGACGTCCGGTTCCCAGGCGCCCCGACGACCCAACTCGGTGCTACATCACGCACTACTCAACTGGTCCCCGGCGGTGGACCTAGTCTACACAGTTGGAGAGTTCCCCGGCGGCGGAATTTCTCTCGAAACCCGATTTGCGGTTTCTTGTTGGTCTCTACGCCACTTCCTCTGCAACTCGGAGAGTATGCTCGAGACCACTCTGTTGACAGCGTCCCAGGTATGTTCGTCACGGCACATCTCTTCGACGATATTGTCCGCTGTCATACCAGGTATACCCCTACGAACTTCTTCGAATCTAGGGCATTCGAAGACCACGTGTTCCGGTGTCTCCTGCACGGTCGCACAACCCGGGCAAAGGGGTGACGAAGCATGTCCAAACCGATGCAAGTACTTCCGGAAGCATCCGTGCCCGGACAAAAACTGCGTCAAATGGAAGTTCACCTCTCCATGCTTCCTATGTACCCAGGCCGATACATTTGGGATGAGTCGGTGGGTCCACCTTCCTTTCTCCGCGTTGTCCCACTCCTGTTGCCATTTAGCCAACGAGTCCGCTCGAACCTGTCTCCTAGCGTTACGTGCATTTCTCCGCTGATAGCATTCCACTTCCTCCGCCAGGGTAATGCAGATGGGGATCATCCCGGCGATAACGCATACTGCCTCCGACGATATTGTTCTGTAGGCACTCGCGACTCGTACGGCCATCAGTCGGAATGTCCTGTTTAGCTTTTCACGGTTCCGCTTGGTTTTCAGCGCAGCACTCCAGGCAGGAACCCCATATCGGAGTATCGATGACGAAACAGTAGATAGCAGACGTCTCGTGCTGCTTCTCGGACCGCCGACGTTTGGCATGATTCTCGCTATTGCGTTCGTTGCCTTCGCCGACTTTCCACAGGCGTAATCAACGTGGTTGTTGAAGCTCAACCGGTCGTCGATTATAACTCCCAATTGCTTCAATGCACGTTTCGATGCAATCACGTGCCCTCCGACGTCGATCTGCATCCGTTGGACCGATCTGCAGTTACTGACCAACAACACCTCCGTCTTGTGGCGAGCTATTTGCAGCTTAACCCCGTTCATCCAGCTCTCGATCGCGTCTATTGTCTCCGTCACCGACACCTCCACTTCTTCAAGTGTCTCACCCATCACCGTTAGTGACACGTCGTCCGCGAAACCTACGATTTTCACTTTCCTAGGCAGCTGCAGCGTTAACACTCCATCGTACATCCCGTTCCAAAGGGTTGGACCGAGAATGGAGCCCTGAGGAACGCCCGCTGTGACACGCAATGACTTCTGTCCTTCGCTCGTCTCGTACAGTAGCACTCTGCTCTGAAAGTAGCTCTTCAGGATCTGGCACAGATAGTCGGGAACCCTCATTCTATGCAGCGCTGCAGCGATGGCTTCCCAGCTGGCACTGTTGAACGCGTTCTTCACATCTATCGTGACCACAGCGCAGTATCGATCTCCTCTTCGCTTCTGTTTAGATGACTTCTCGGCACTCTCGAGCACTATCCGAATTGCATCCACTGTCGATGCTCCTTTGCGGAAACCAAACTGCATCTTGGACAGTCCGCGCTCACCTTCCGTGAATTTCGTCAACCTGTTAAGAATGATCCTTTCCAGTTTTCCGAGTGTATCCAGCAGGCATATGGGTCTGTACGAGGTCGGGTCGCCAGGTGGCTTCCCTGGCTTCGGCAGCAACACCAGCTTCTGGACCTTCCACATTTCGGGGAAGTTGCCTTCATTTAGGCACTTCTGCATCACTATCCTGAACATGTCCGGATATGCCAGGATCGCAGCTTTCAGTACCACGTTTGGTATTCCATCCGGACCAGGGGCTTTCTTTGGTTTTAGGCGCTTCGATGCTTCTACTAGCTCGTCGTTAGTCACTTGCCGATCCATGTTTGTTCCTTCTTCCTCGCCGTGCGGTGACGGTGGCCATATAGTTGGATCGTGCTTCGGGAAAAGACCCTCGACGATTATCTTCAGCTTGCTCGGACACATTTCGACTGGCGTCGTTGGACCCTTCATTTTCGCCATCACGACTCGGTATGCGTCACCCCAGGGATTGGCGTCTACTTCTCGGCATAGCTCCTTGTGGCACTCTGACTTGCTAAGTCTGATCTCCCGTTTTAGAGCGGCCCTAGCTTCCCGAAACGATGCCTTATGCTCTTCTTCTAATTCTGGTTCCGACCTTGCTCTTTGGGCCCGCCTTCTGGCTCTGAGACAAGCAGCGCGTAACGTACTAAGCGTCTCGTTCCACCAGTAAGCTGGACGCCGTTTGTTGCGTGGTTCCAGTTTTCGCGGCATTGTGGCGTTACAAGCCGCCACAATCCTTCTTGTTAGGTCAGCCGCATCCACGTTCTCGGTCCCGCCGTTCGGCCGAAGTGCCTCAACAAAGAGGTCTTTGTTGAAGGCTTTCGTCTTCCACTTTCGTTCGCCGGTCACCCTTCTCTGTACTGCCGCGGGGTTCCGTTGGCCGATACGGTAGCGAATCTCCTGGTGGTCACTATGCGTATACGTTTCGCATACTCTCCAATTCATGTTCGCCGTCAATGAGGGACTACAGAATGTGACGTCTATGATGGACTCCCTCCCGTCTCTCCGAAATGTACTAACAGAGCCTTCATTGCACAATCGTACGTCTAACTTCGCTAGAGCTTCCTGCAGGATACACCCTCTTGTGTTGGTTACTCTACTGCCCCATTCCACAGCCCAGGCGTTGAAGTCACCACCAATGACTACCGGCTTCCGATCGATCAACTGCTCGGTTAACTGCTCCAGCATTAGGCTGAACTGCTCTACTGTCCACCTTGGGGGAGCGTAACAGCTACATACGAAGATGCCGTTGATTTTGGCTATCACGAAACCCTCATAGGAACGTTCTACCACTTCTTGGATAGGGAATCTTCCCATTACTTGTATCGCTGCGGTTCCTGATCTATCCGCCACCCAGTTACCGTTATTAGGGGGGACTTGATAAGGCTCTGCGATCAAAGCGACATCGCACATAGTTTCTGTCGTAGACTGCCACAACAGTTGCTGTGCGGTATCACAGTGATTCAGGTTTATCTGGGTCATCTCCATCACCGTTGGCCTGCAGTCGCCTTCTTGTACGCTGGGCATTTAAAGCCACCCGTCTGATGGTCGTTTCCTTCCGCTGGGGTGCAAAGCAAGCACTTCGGCCTCTGCGTGCAGTCTCTCGCAAGATGGCCCGTCTCTCCGCATTTCCAGCACATCCCGGATCTGTCCGGGCCTTTGAAGGCCCCTGCTAAATGTCCAAAGCCTAAACATTTGAAGCATTTCTCTGCTTGTTTGTTTACTCGTGGGGCGGCTCTCAGTAGGCATCTCGACCATCCAACTGTAACCTTACCTACCTCCAGTGCCTTGTCTGTATGTATGTATGTATGTATGTATGTATGTATGTATGTATGTATGTATGTATGTATGTATGTATGTATGTATGTATGTATGTATGTATGTATGTATGTATGTATGTATGTATGTATGAAGTGTATGTATGTATGTATGTATGTATGTATGTATGTATGTATGTATGTATGTATGTTTTTTTTTTTTTTTTTTTTTTGAGAGCAGTAAAAAAATTTTCAGAAAAACCCTGAGTGAGGAAAAATGTACAAAAACCCCATTGTCAGGGAACGGGTTTGGGCTGCCATCACCCGACCCGCTAAAAACCACTGCTCTTGCCCAGAACCTGATTCCTCCCCGGCACTACCTTACGGCATTACTTCGGGGAGGGGTTTTTATGTGCATAGCACGCACTCTAATTCAACTACTTCCTAGTTCGTTTCTTCCGTAGGGTTACAGCCCCACTCCTCTACACACCACCAATTCTCTACCATCCACACAGACTGGCAAGCTCTGCATGGCAGTCGGAAAGCTGGCTGTGAGTCGAGGCTTAGTACTCCTCCCCTACGAGTACAGTCTGAGCGGCAAACTTCTGACTGTCTAATTCACTGAGCCCTGCGGCTCGCTTGTGCCGGTTAGCACCGCAACTCCCTTCTCGCACCATTCAACGCCGTTTACTCTTTGAGCACCAGACTTGTTCGCGAACTACTCGGTCTAGTCCCCAACGATGGACCTAGCCTACTCCGACGGAGAATTCCCCGGCGAGAGAAGTTCTCCCGAAACCGAGCCAACCAACCAGATGTCGAGGTCAGTTCGGCGATTCCGGTGGAGCAGAGCGTCCGGTTCGCTGATGCCCCGACGACCTGCGACTGGTGGTATTTCGTCGCGGTCTACTCAGTCTAGTCCCCGGCGGTGGATCTAGCTTACGCCGACGGAGAGTTCCCCGGCGAAGGAGGCTCCCCCGGTACCGATTCTTCTTTTGTTTTAGCACCACAATTTCATGAGCTCTTTGGCTTCCTCTCGTTCCGTTTCGCCCGATCTACTCGATCTAGTCCCCGGCGGTGGATCTAGCCTACTCAACGGGCCATACAGTAGGTGCTGAGGTCTATCCGGCGATTCCGGTTGGAGCGTAACTTCCGGTTCACCGGCGCCCCAACGACCCACTGCTAGCTCTGCGACGCGGTCTACTCGGTCCAATCCCCGGCGGTGGATATAGCCTACTCACGAGCTACCCGGAAGGATGTCGAGGTCGGTTCAGCGATTCCGGTGAAGCTTGACGTCCGGTTCCCAGGCGCCCCGACGACCCAACTCGGTGCTACATCACGCACTACTCAACTGGTCCCCGGCGGTGGACCTAGTCTACACAGTTGGAGAGTTCCCCGGCGGCGGAATTTCTCTCGAAACCCGATTTGCGGTTTCTTGTTGGTCTCTACGCCACTTCCTCTGCAACTCGGAGAGTATGCTCGAGACCACTCTGTTGACAGCGTCCCAGGTATGTTCGTCACGGCACATCTCTTCGACGATATTGTCCGCTGTCATACCAGGTATACCCCTACGAACTTCTTCGAATCTAGGGCATTCGAAGACCACGTGTTCCGGTGTCTCCTGCACGGTCGCACAACCCGGGCAAAGGGGTGACGAAGCATGTCCAAACCGATGCAAGTACTTCCGGAAGCATCCGTGCCCGGACAAAAACTGCGTCAAATGGAAGTTCACCTCTCCATGCTTCCTATGTACCCAGGCCGATACATTTGGGATGAGTCGGTGGGTCCACCTTCCTTTCTCCGCGTTGTCCCACTCCTGTTGCCATTTAGCCAACGAGTCCGCTCGAACCTGTCTCCTAGCGTTACGTGCATTTCTCCGCTGATAGCATTCCACGTCCTCCGCCAGGGTAATGCAGATGGGGATCATCCCGGCGATAACGCATACTGCCTCCGACGATATTGTTCTGTAGGCACTCGCGACTCGTACGGCCATCAGTCGGAATGTCCTGTTTAGCTTTTCACGGTTCCGCTTGGTTTTCAGCGCAGCACTCCAGGCAGGAACCCCATATCGGAGTATCGATGACGAAACAGTAGATAGCAGACGTCTCGTGCTGCTTCTCGGACCGCCGACGTTTGGCATGATTCTCGCTATTGCGTTCGTTGCCTTCGCCGACTTTTCACAGGCGTAATCAACGTGGTTGTTGAAGCTCAACCGGTCGTCGATTATAACTCCCAATTGCTTCAATGCACGTTTCGATGCAATCACGTGCCCTCCGACGTCGATCTGCATCCGTTGGACCGATCTGCAGTTACTGACCAACAACACCTCCGTCTTGTGGCGAGCTATTTGCAGCTTAACCCCGTTCATCCAGCTCTCGATCGCGTCTATTGTCTCCGTCACCGACACCTCCACTTCTTTAAGTGTCTCACCCATCACCGTTAGTGACACGTCGTCCGCGAAACCTACGATTTTCACTTTCCTAGGCAGCTGCAGCGTTAACACTCCATCGTACATCCCGTTCCAAAGGGTTGGACCGAGAATGGAGCCCTGAGGAACGCCCGCTGTGACACGCAATGACTTCTGTCCTTCGCTCGTCTCGTACAGTAGCACTCTGCTCTGAAAGTAGCTCTTCAGGATCTGGCACAGATAGTCGGGAACCCTCATTCTATGCAGCGCTGCAGCGATGGCTTCCCAGCTGGCACTGTTGAACGCGTTCTTCACATCTATCGTGACCACAGCGCAGTATCGATCTCCTCTTCGCTTCTGTTTAGATGACTTCTCGGCACTCTCGAGCACTATCCGAATTGCATCCACTGTCGATGCTCCTTTGCGGAAACCAAACTGCATCTTGGACAGTCCGCGCTCACCTTCCGTGAATTTCGTCAACCTGTTAAGAATGATCCTTTCCAGGAGTTTTCCGAGTGTATCCAGCAGGCATATGGGTCTGTACGGGGTCGGGTCGCCAGGTGGCTTCCCTGGCTTCGGCAGCAACACCAGCTTCTGGACCTTCCACATTTCGGGGAAGTTGCCTTCATTTAGGCACTTCTGCATCACTATCCTGAACATGTCCGGATATGCCAGGATCGCAGCTTTCAGTACCACGTTTGGTATTCCATCCGGACCAGGGGCTTTCTTTGGTTTTAGGCGCTTCGATGCTTCTACTAGCTCGTCGTTAGTCACTTGCCGATCCATGTTTGTTCCTTCTTCCTCGCCGTGCGGTGACGGTGGCCATATAGTTGGATCGTGCTTCGGGAAAAGACCCTCGACGATTATCTTCAGCTTGCTCGGACACATTTCGACTGGCGTCGTTGGACCCTTCATTTTCGCCATCACGACTCGGTATGCGTCACCCCAGGGATTGGCGTCTACTTCTCGGCATAGCTCCTTGTGGCACTCTGACTTGCTAAGTCTGATCTCCCGTTTTAGAGCGGCCCTAGCTTCCCGAAACGATGCCTTATGCTCTTCTCTATCTGGTTCCGACCTTGCTCTTTGGGCCCGCCTTCTGGCTCTGAGACAAGCAGCGCGTAACGTACTAAGCGTCTCGTTCCACCAGTAAGCTGGACGCCGTTTGTTGCGTGGTTCCAGTTTTCGCGGCATTGTGGCGTCACAAGCCGCCACAATCCTTCTTGTTAGGTCAGCCGCATCCACGTTCTCGGTCCCGCCGTTCGGCCGAAGTGCCTCAACAAAGAGGTCTTTGTTGAAGGCTTTCGTCTTCCACTTTCGTTCGCCGGTCACCCTTCTCTGTACTGCCGCGGGGTTCCGTTGGCCGATACGGTAGCGAATCTCCTGGTGGTCACTATGCGTATACGTTTCGCATACTCTCCAATTCATGTTCGCCGTCAATGAGGGACTACAGAATGTGACGTCTATGATGGACTCCCTCCCGTCTCTCCGAAATGTACTAACAGAGCCTTCATTGCACAATCGTACGTCTAACTTCGCTAGAGCTTCCTGCAGGATACACCCTCTTGTGTTGGTTACTCTACTGCCCCATTCCACAGCCCAGGCGTTGAAGTCACCACCAATGACTACCGGCTTCCGATCGATCAACTGCTCGGTTAACTGCTCCAGCATTAGGCTGAACTGCTCTACTGTCCACCTTGGGGGAGCGTAACAGCTACATACGAAGATGCCGTTGATTTTGGCTATCACGAAACCCTCATAGGAACGTTCTACCACTTCTTGGATAGGGAATCTTCCCATTACTTGTATCGCTGCGGTTCCTGATCTATCCGCCACCCAGTTACCGTTATTAGGGGGGACTTGATAAGGCTCTGCGATCAAAGCGACATCGCACATAGTTTCTGTCGTAGACTGCCACAACAGTTGCTGTGCGGTATCACAGTGATTCAGGTTTATCTGGGTCATCTCCATCACCGTTGGCCTGCAGTCGCCTTCTTGTACGCTGGGCATTTAAAGCCACCCGTCTGATGGTCGTTCCCTTCCGCTGGGGTGCAAAGCAAGCACTTCGGCCTCTGCGTGCAGTCTCTCGCAAGATGGCCCGTCTCTCCGCATTTCCAGCACATCCCGGATCTGTCCGGGCCTTTGCAAGCCCCTGCTAAATGTCCAAAGCCTAAACATTTGAAGCATTTCTCTGCTTGTTTGTTTACTCGTGGGGCGGCTCTCAGTAGGCATCTCGACCATCCAACTGTAACCTTACCTACCTCCAGTGCCTTGTCTGCAGCGGTTACCGGTAAACGTATCATCGCTATCTGCGTTCCTCCGTATCCCTTCCTTAACCGGATCGTCATGTGCACCTCGCCCAGTTTGCACTGCTGCTTCATAGCACCTCTCAGCTCGTCTTCCGTCGTTATTTCGTCGAGGTCTTTGCACACGTTTACCATCTCCGGGCTTAAGGCTTTAACTTCTGCCTTTCCGCCCATTGATTTAGTTATAGTCTCCTGCAAGGCAGAGCTACTAGTCGTAGTATTCTTCTTAAGCTCGAGGAGCATCTCATTTTTTTGGGTACGCCTGACTTAACACGTTTTCCCCCAAATCTTTCAGCTCCGGGTCCTCTCTGACCTTTTTGAGCAGTGCTGCGTACGTAGTCTCGTCATTTGCTTTGACGAGCACGGCTTCTCCCTTAGGCGCCTTCTGACGAGCCGAGGGTTCTGATTTCCTCTTCTGCTCCCCTTTTCGCTCCTCCTTCTTTTTTTGCTGTTTCCCGCGTTTCTCCTTCCGACCTACAACGGTGCTCCAGCTTTCACCCTGTAAGGTGGCGTCCTTTTCTTCGGCAGCAACAGCATCGTCGAGCGTCTGCCTCTTTGACCCGCCTGGTCTTTCTTCTCCTGGTGAGGATCTTGTCCTCTTTGGAGTTATGGGAACTGGCGTGTTCTCCACTCCAATCTGCCTCTCCTTACCCTGTTTCGGAGGGGCTAGGAGGATAGTAGCCTTAGCCGACGCGGATGCTCGCTCAGCTGAATCTGCCCTCTGCGTTGCCGTATCGTACTCTTTCACGGCAGACAGTAGCGCCTTCCGGATTTTGATGACCATCTCCTTAATGTCTTTGTGGACATTGTTTCTCATGTCCACGAACTTGTGGAGCTCCTCCACCAAGTGCCTCGCTACCACTACCTTTGGCGTTTGTGGGGTGTAGCTCCTTCCGCTCTGCTCCGGCTGTTTTTGTTGCTGCTGTTGCTGTTGCTTCGGCTTCCCCTCCTCCTGCTCTTGCTGGGTGACTTCAGCTACTATTGGTGGTGGTGACCTCACCAACCCACCTCTGGCAAACGGATTTGCCGTGCCTGCTCCATTTATATCGGTTGCTTGTTGTTTCTCCATTTTATTTTATTGGGTCCCAACTCCGGGCCGCTATCTCCACTCGCTGCACATAGTCGCCTCTCGTGATCCCATGATTATCTATGCTGCCGAAAAGCAGCAGTGAGGTCATGCAAGGGTTGACACCATCTCTCATGGGGAGTAGTGTTCAGAGCCGGATCGGCGTAAATCGGGAATGCTGCAACCGAACCTAGTACCACCAACCAAATGATGGCGAGATTCGAACGTACCCGGAGACCTGCCAGGGTTTTGTTGGAACGGAGGCAGCTATGCTGTTAGCCCACTCGCCATTTCAAGTCGGTGTCATCCTTCCTTACTCAGGGAGTAGAACAGCACGTCTGTCAGCCCTAAGTCGCCATCCTTTTCGTCATCCGTGTCCTGTCCGTTGCCGTTCGCCATGGCCAGTATACCATAATCAAGATGTTACTGGCGTCGATCCTGATGTGCCGGTTGGCACTCCGGTTGGGCTAGAGTGCTTTTATTGCCCAGATCTTAGATTATTGGAATCTTAGGATCTTAGCAGAAGCGGCACAGACTCGCTTCGTCGGAGCTGCTTTCGGAGTTATGGCATTTTTTAGAGGTTCAGAAGAGCCCAATCTTAGCCCCACCATATCCTAGCAAAACTCCCCAACTCGCAGTAGGGCTGTGGGGGGGGGGGTTCGTTAGGCCCCTAGACTCCTGTCCTTCCTGTCCCTGCTGCCCCCTATGTATGTATGTATGTATGTATGTATGTATGTATGTATGTATGTATGTATGTATGTATGTATGTATGTATGTATGTATGTATGTATGTATGTATGTATGTATGTATGTATGTATGTATGTATGTATGTATGTGTGTATGTGTGTATGTGCGGATTTGTTAACAAAATGTCCATATCGGTTTCTCGGAGATAGCTGAACCGATTTTTACAAACTAAGATTCAAATGAACCTATTCCCATAGGTTGCTATTGAATTTCATTTTCAATTGACATCTTGTTCCGGATTACGAGTTGAAGAGTATGGTTAAAAAACAAAATTTCTTGATTTGTCCACATCGGTTTCTCGGAATTTTCTGAACCGATTTTGACAAACTTAATTTTAAATGAAAGGTCCATCAGCTGCTGTTGAATCCTGTGTGGATCCGAGTTCTGGTTCCTGAATTACAGGGTGATACGTACGATCACGCAGAAAATCCCGATTCTAACGAATTCTGCGATGAATGTAAAAAGGTGATTTTTTTTCCAAAATGTAAACACAACAGTTGAATTTGTAGATCTAGGTCACCAACAGTCATTCAAAGACTCTTTGGCCACACTGGCCACCATCGACGGATCCCGAAGCATCCAAATTCAGAATAACGGTTATATTGGTTTCTCGAAAATGGCTAGACCTATTTGATCAACTTAGTCTCAAATGAAAGGTTAAATTCCATCTCCATCCGACTTCCGGCTCCGGAGTTACGGGTTGTGGAGTGCGATCACATAGAAAATTCCGATTCAAACCGGTACCGCGATGAATGCAAAAAGGTGCTCTTATATATACTTACCAAGTGTAATAAGAATGAAAGACATTTCCATAATGTTATATTGTACGAACCAGGTATTAAATTATAGTTTGGAGAAATGAGAAAGGCACAATTGCACCTCTAGGTGGATTAAAACAGGTTTTTCTTTATAATAAACTGAAGCTGTTAAAATATTCTTCCCGTCCCATGATGTAGTCTGATAACTACTTCTGATTATGATGAACTTTTTATTTTTGAATATTTCCATCTTCATGATAAGGAAAACATGCTCAAGAAAGGATTTACTCGAATTCAGTCTTGTTCGTCTGCTAGAGCCCATCAAACATATGTTCATATTTGGCTGATAAAATCGGGGTTACAATGTATTATAATAGATATTCAGCATTCGAAGAAGTTTCTTGTAAAACGACTTTGTTTCTACTTACTTACAGTCAGCGGCGTAGCCAGAAATTCGGTATGGTGGGGGTTTAGTGAAAATCGATCTTATTGTCCAAACGGCATAATTCCGAAACCGTAATTTTTGGATTTTCTGAAAATTAATTTGGCAGAATTAATTTTCAGAAAATAGTAACAGAGTTCGTGTCTTTAGCTAATTTGTTGAGACTTTATTGTAGTCATGAATAAATTGAATGAAAATTCACCATAAATACTTCTTGGACGATATACCGTCAAAATTATTTTATCAAATGATGCGCTGTTTAACGTTTGTAAAACTCATCGAAGATACTAAACCTCCGAAATTGGCGGTTTCAAAATGATGCTATCTTGACCTTAAATTACTGTTTTTGAACATTTGATCTATACATATAATTGGTCATACAACAAAAATCAAATACTCATCAAAATCGATCAGGACCTACTAGAGTCGAATGGAAATCGTCATTTTTCATAAATTTCTCTCTACATTCGGAAAGTGTTATCCTCGTTATTAATCATATTACGTTTTCGTCTCAACTCGACGCATTCCCAAAATAAAAACCTGTTTTAATCCACCTAGTGGTGCAATTGTGCTTTTCTCATTTGTCCAGACTACGATTCCATGGCTGGTTATGTTCAATGCAATGGTGAAAATGAATATTACATGTTCAGTACGATTTGCACATACATACAATGGATCGACAGCCACGATCTTGAGATGCAATTTGATACTGAAACATCGCTTGAAACCAGCGGCGGATCATGGAGACAGATCTGGGAGGTCCGGGTCCTGCCGAAAATTTTCAACTTGTTAGGAATTTTAAACCAGTTTTAATTTTAAAGTAGCAACCCCTCACTGCATACTCCCTCCGGGCCGGTATGTTTGACGATTTTTAGAGTGATTGCATAACCTTTCTATATGAGAAAGGCAAAAAGTCAATTGTATGGTGTTAAACCCCAAAACCTTCTCTTGGCTACGCCGTAGCTTGGAGTTTTTTATTTCGCTTTTCATTTTCCGATATGTTTCAGATCGATCCGATGGTTATAAGTTAGAAAAATTGCAGTCAGAAGGTTCGCACAAATTTTACACATTTTTGCACATTCAGACATTCATATCTTGGAAACTAAACATCAGAATCAAAAACAAATTAATAGCGCACTTACTGTTTGATGGGTCTTTCATTTAAAACCGCACACCAAAATATAATGAATTTTATCATTGACGTAATTGCAAACATGACACAATTTAACAACCTGTAATTCTCGAAATGCGAAACATTACCGTGTTCCGTTTAATTTTACATGAAACCTATACTTTACATGCGCAATGACACAAAATTACACTTACTGCCATTGAAAACAAACGCCATATATTGAGTAAAATTACACGATTTACAAAAATCAACGTCATGTAAAATTAAAACCAACCGTAAAACTAAGTCATTTTTGATGCTTGTATATGTCAGGGTCAGGAGACGTAAATTTACACGACTTTTTCTAGGTGTGTGGTTTGGATAAGATCGGTTCAGCCATTGCTGAGAAACACGAATGAGAGTTTGTCCGTTACACACACACACACACACACACACACACACACACACACACACACACACACACACACACACACAAACACACACACATTGTCCCAAATCGTCGAGCCGAGTCGATTGGTATATAAGACTCGGCCCTCCGGGCCTCGGAAAAAATCTTGGAAGTTTGAGCGAATTCTATACATTTCCTTTATAAGAAATGTAACAAAAATTATTAAATAGTTCGATTTTTTAAAAATAGCCTTATAAAATCCGTAAAATCTGATATTTTTAAGTCAAATTCACTCACTTTTCTCAAAAATAATGAGAGAAAAAAAAAATTATTCAGTTTTCCGTGGTTCATCGACTGGCTAAACATATTATGTATCATCGTAAAGAAAATCAAGTCAATCCGTTGAATAATTATTACTTTTATATTTTTTATCGCTATATATAAAAATGAAATGGTTTCCGTGTGTCATCGCATAACTCTGTAACTATTTACTTACGCTTGCCCGGCGGGGGCAATTGGCTCCGGAAGAATTGCGCGGACTGACTTCCCTAATTGTACCAAAGCCAACCGAAAATCGCTAGTGGAGAGGGCTCTGGTATTGAAATTCATTAATCAAATTTAACATGCACAATTATAAACGGCCTTTTATTTAATTTTAATTCAGGGGATAAACTTTTAATATTTATTGGAAGGGATAGATAGGAATAAAGTAACACACGCTAACGGTTGTCCATGCGGTTGATAGATCCCTCTAGATGTCAACGCTTCGCTCACGAATGTCGCCATGTAGCAGCGACAGAAACCAAGGCAGCTGTCAGCAGATGATTCTTTGGCCGACTCTGTCGGGAACCGCCATCGAGCGGTCGCAGCAGCAACAACACCTGTCGTTCGTCGATTTAGTCTTCGGCTTGATCGATACCGATTCGACCGATTATGTTATCGTCAGATGTTATTTGGTACGGCATGCAGTCATCTGGTATAATAAAACAGTAGCTGTCTATTTATCCGACGTTTCGGCTCATGTATATTGCCTTCTTCCGGGAATCACTATTGAACAAATTGACAATCTTTATGTAGTACATGTATGTCTATTGTATCTCTACTTACTATGTGTCTGTCTTTTTTCATACTATGTCGTATTTCAACATTCGTTCGTCTGTTGTCTGTCCTGGTCGTGCACATAACTGTATTAAAGATATTTTTTTATAGATTAATTGTTCATAATTTAGTTTGCAAATGTACTGTTTCATACGTGTGGGGTGGACTGAGAATATAAATTGGCGTGTACACTGCTTCGGTATTAATGCGTTACTGACTGTGCGTGGTGTTATAAATGCTTTGAATTTGAGTGTTTTGTGAGTTTCTATGAGTGATTTTGTGTTTGTCTATTGCGTGTAAGATGCCTGCGTAAAAACGGTTCAGCCCTTGCACATATGTTCGTTTGTTTACACTGTCGCTGCTGCTGTAGATCCATATCAATTCCAGCAGCGCTAGAGCTGAGTGCTTTTCTGATTGGTCTAGTATTGTAGTTGCTGTGAGATCAAAACGGTGGTGTTCATCTATGCAGTGAGCGACGAGGGCTGTTTTCTCTCTGAGATGCGTGATGTCGAACTCTGTGTGCGTATTATCAGAGCTGAGCAGCTGATTCAGTTTGTTTATATTACTTTGGTGCCCTGATAATCTCGTTTTAAGTAGATTCCGTGTCATTCCTATATAACTACATGCACATGTCTGGCATGGGATCCGGTATATTACATTGTGGTGGTGTAGTATGGGTAGGGGGTCTTTCACGCTCGTGAGTAGATTGCTGACGGTACTGACACATTTGGTGGCTATGGTTACATTTGGGTAGTCTTTGCGGAGAATTTTTGTGATTTGTGGGGTTAGCTGTGGTATATATGGTAGCGATCTGTATGTGGGGTCCGGTCTTGAAAGGTTCTCCGTGTTTTGATTTTCGTTTGTTGGTTTGGCTATGTGACCCATCCTGTTCAAGCATCTGTTTACAAGACTGCGAGGATTGTCATTGGAAATGAGCTGTTGTGAGATAATTTTAAGTATTTGACTATTGTTTAAATTGGTGGACAATTGGTCAACACGATCGATGAGATTGTATACGACATTCATTTTTTGTGAAAACGGATGTATAGAACGGAAACTAAGGAAGCGGCCCGATGCTATGGGTTTCATATACCATTCTGTGCGTATGGTGTTATCTTGCTGTCTGATGATCGTCATATCGAGATACGGCAATCTTCCTTCCTTTTCCTTCTCAATAGTGAATTGGAGTTTGGGGTGGTATGTGTTGAAAGCTTCTAGAGTTTCTCCTATATTGTCGTTCGGAACTAAAAGATATAGGTCGTCAACGTATTTACGCAATACTTTGATAGGGTATCTGAGTTGAAGTAGGACTGTGTCTATTAGCGTTTCCATGATTAGGTCTGCGAGGATCGGCGAAAGTGGATTTCCCATGGCAGTGCCTGCTATCTGAAGATAGTGTTGGTTCCTGAACACGAAATAGCTGGAACTCATGCAGAATGTGACGATCTCTAAGAAGAGATCAAGGTTGATGGCTGTGTTAGTTTTGATGCTATCCCAGTTGTTGATTGTGTCACGTATCACCAGATCTTTTGGAATGTTTGTAAATAGTGATACTACATCCAAAGATATCATCGTATGGCTGGGTGGTATGGTTACGGTATTAATAAATTGGCAAAAGCTTCTTGAGTCGATGATATTATATTTAGAAGAGATGGATGCTTGGTAAAATTTGCCTACGTATTTAGATAGCTTATAGCTGGGACTGGTCATTCCTGGTACGACTGGCCTGAGAGGAAGTTCGGGTTTGTGTGCCTTGGGTTGGCCGTATATTCTTGGACAAGTGGCTGTTGTGGTTTTGAGGTGGGAGGCGGTGTGATGATCTATGAGCTTGAGATCTAGTAGTCTGCGTGCTAAATCGTTGTTGGTTGTTTGATACTTGCGAGTGGGATCGGATTTAATCATGGTGTATGTGCTGGTATCGCTTAGCAGTGTTTTCATTTTTTGGTCATAGTCTTTGAGCATCATAATGACCGTGCGGTTGCCTTTATCAGCAGGCAGCACACAGATATCTGGGTTTGCTCTGAGGAATTTCGATGTGTCATTCCGAGCTATCGTAAGCAGTTTGCCGTCGGGATCTGAGACATTCTTGTTGGAGGTGCGATTTACATAGGTGTGTATTGCGTTCGTAATATTGCATCTAGTTTTGTCTTGAATAGTTTGATCCGGGTTGATTTTCAGAATCGATTCAGTTTCAGCTAGGAGGTGGTATAGTGGTTTTTGTGGCACATTACTGAGTGGCAAGGCAAACTTTGGACTTAATCCGAGCAGCATTTGAACATTGCTGGGTATTTCCTTATTGGTTGCGTTCAAAATAGTCTTATTATTGCATTGCGAAGCGTTCGTAGTTGTTGTTGACGGTACGGAGTTGAGTAATCTGTTGAGTTTTTTCGTTGTTTGTTTCAACTTATTGTTGTAGATTCTGTGATAGGAAAGTTCCTGGGAGAACAGAAACATACTGCGGGTAGCGTTGTCGGTATTGGCTATGATTTTTTTCCTTACTGTCTTGGAGTGCATTATTGAGTTTTTTGATATTGTAGAAAGTGTGCTTGATTTCGATGTTAAGTACTGCTTTTTTGAAACTTTTTATTTGGTTGTTCAATTTGTTGACAAATGGACTTCTGTCTTCTAGTAGTTCATATACGCAACGAAAAGTGTTGGTGATGTGCGATGGAAAGACACCGTTTCTTCTGCAGTTAACCAGGAACTGCTTGCGAGTGTTCATGTGAGCTAGCTTTCTAGTATTGGTTGCATAATTCTTTAGTTGTGTAGTGACATTATTACCGAAGTGTTGGTCAACTTGTTTGTAAAAAACTAGGGTGCACATTGGTAGCCATCTTAGTTTGGTAGTTGGTCAGGTCGACTGATTTGAATTTCAGATGTTATTTGGTACGGCATGCAGTCATCTGGTATAATAAAACAGAAGCTGTCTATTTATCCGACGTTTCGGCTCATGTATTTTGCCTTCTTCCGGGAATCACTATTGAACAAGTTGGCAATCTTTATGTAGTACATGTATGTCTATTGTATCTCTACTTACTAGGTGTCTGTCTTTTGTCATACTATGTCGTATTTCAACATTCGTTCGTCTGTTGTCTGTCCTGGTCGAGCACATAACTGTATTAAAGATATTTTTTTTAATTTTTTTTATACATTAATTGTTCGTAATTTAGTTTGTAAATGTACTGTTTCATACGTGTGGGGTGGACTGAGAATATAAATTGGCGTGTACACTGCTTCGGTATTAATGCGTTACTGACTGTGCGTGGTGTTATAAATGCTTTGAATTTGAGTGTTTTGTAAGTTTCTATGAGTGATTTTGTGTTTGTCTATTGCGTGTAAGATGTCTGCGTAAGAACGGTTGAGCCCTTCCACATCTGTTTGTTTGTTTATACTGTCGCTGCTGTTGTAGATCCATATCATTTCCAGCAGCGCTAGAGCTGAGTGCTTTTCTGATTGGTCTAGTATTGTAGTTGCTGTGAGATCAAAACGGTGGTGCTCATCTATGCAGTGAGCGACGAGGGCTGTTTTCTCTCTGAGATGCGTGATGTCGAACTCTGTGTGCGTATTATCAGAGCTGAGCAGCTGATTCAGTTTGTTTATATTACTTTGGTGCTCTGATAATCTCGTTTTAAGTTCCGTGTCATTCCTATATAACTACATGCACATGTCTAGCATGGGATCAGGTATATTACATTGTGGTGGTGTAGTATGGGTAGGGGGTCTTTCACGCTCGTGAGTAGATTGCTGACGGTACTGACACATTTGGTGGCTATGGTTACATTTGGGTAGTCTTTGCGGAGAATTTTTGTGATTTGTGGGGTTAGCTGTGGTATATATGGTAGCGATCTGTATGTGGGGGCCGGTCTTGAAAGGTCCTCCGTGTTTTGATTTTCGTTTGTTGGTTTGGCTATGTGACCCATCCTGTTCAAGCATCTGTTTACAAGACTGCGAGGATAGTCATTGGAAATGAGCTGTTGTGAGATAATTTTACGTTTTTGACTATTGTTTAAATTGGTGGACAATTGGTCAACACGATCGATGAGATTGTATACGACATTCATTTTTTGTGAAAACGGATGTATAGAACGGAAACTAAGGAAGCGGCCCGATGCTATGGGTTTCATATACCATTCTGTGCGTATGGTGTTATCTTGCTGTCTGATGATCGTCATATCAAGATACGGCAATCTTCCTTCCTTTTCCTTCTCAATAGTGAATTGGAGTTTGGGGTGGTATGTGTTGAAAGCTTCTAGAGTTTCTCCTATATTGTCGTTCGAAACTAAAAGATATAGGTCGTCAACGTATTTACGCAATACTTTGATAGGGTATCTGAGTTGAAGTAGGACTGTGTCTATTAGCGTTTCCATGATTAGGTCTGCGAGGATCGGCGAAAGTGGATTTCCCATGGCAGTGCCTGCTATCTGAAGATAGTGTTGGTTCCTGAACACGAAATAGCTGGAACTCAAGCAGAATGTGACGATCTCTAAGAAGAGATCAAGGTTGATGGCTGTGTTAGTTTTGATGCTATCCCAGTTGTTGATTGTGTCACGTATCACCAGATCTTTTGGAATGTTTGTAAATAGTGATACTACATCCAAAGATATCATCGTATGGCTGGGTGGTATGGTTACGGTATTAATAAATTGGCAAAAGCTTCTTGAGTCGATGATATTATATTTAGAAGAGATGGATGCTTGGTAAAATTTGCCTACGTATTTAGATAGCTTATAACTGGGACTGGTCATTCCTGGTACGACTGGCCTGAGAGGAAGTTCGGGTTTATGGGCCTTGGGTTGGTCGTATATTCTTGGACAAGTGGCTGTTGTGGTTTTGAGGTGAGAGGCGGTGTGATGATCTATGAGCTTGAGATCTAGTAGTCTGCGTGCTAAATCGTTGTTGGTTGTTTGATACTTGCGAGTGAGATCTGATTTAATCATGGTGTATGTGCTTGTATCGCTTAGCAGTGTTTTAATTTTTTGGTCATAGTCATTGAGCATCATAATGACCGTGCGGTTTCCAATAAGGAAACATCCAGCAATATTCAAATGCTGCTCGGATTAAGTCCAAAGTTAGCCTTGCCACTCAGTAATGTGCCACAAAAACCACTATACCACCTCCTAGCTGAAACTGAATCGATTCTGAAAATCAACCCGGATCAAACAGAAATGAGCCACCAAATGTATCAGTACCGTCAGCAATCTACTCGCGAGCGTGAAAGACCCCCTACCCATACTACATCACCACAATGTAATATACCTGATCCCATGCCAGACATGTGCATGCAGTTATATAGGAATGACACGGAATCTACTGAAAACGAGATTATCAGGGCACCAAAGTAATATAAACAAACTGAATCAGCTGCTCAGCTCTGATAATACGCACACAGAGTTCGACATCACGCATCTCAGAAAGAAAACAGCCCTCGTCGCTCACTGCATAGATGAGCACCACCGTTTTGATCTCACAGCAACTACAATACTAGACCAATCAGAAAAGCACTCAGCTCTAGCGCTGCTGGAAATGATATGGATCTATAACAGCAGCGACAGTGTAAACAAACGAACAGATGTAGAAGGGCTCAACCGTTCTTGTGCAGGCATCTCACACGCAATAGACAAACACAAAATCACTCATAGAAACTCACAAAACACTCAAATTCAAAGCATTTATAACACCACGCACAGTCATTAACGCATTAATACCGAAGCAGTGTACACGCCAATTTATATTCTCAGTCCACCCCACACGTATGAAACAGTACATTTGCAAACTAAATTACGAACAATTAATCTATAAAAAAATATCTTTAATACAGTTATGTGCACGACCAGGACAGACAACAGACGAACGAATGTTGAAATACGACATAGTATGACAAAAGACAGACACATAGTAAGTAGAGATACAATAGACATACATGTACTACATAAAGATTGCCAACTTGTTCAATAGTGATTCCCGGAAGAAGGCAAAATACATGAGGCGAAACGTCGGATAAATAGACAGCTACTGTTTTATTATACCAGATGACTGCATGCCGTACCAAATAACATCTGAAATTCAAATCAGTCGACCTGACCAACTATGTTATCGTCGATTGGAACAAACCGGCTCGGCGCGGCCCAATGGCGGATTGGTCCAACTTATGTGCGATGAAACACTGGGGGACCTGCTTCAGATAGGTTTTTGATGTCACCCGGTGCAGGGTTGTCCAAACTGGCGATACACGTGCACTACGTGAAACTTATGTCACGAAAAAGAGAGCTTGTCCATCGTCTCCGGTCTTTTTTATCCCTCTTGATGTCCTGACCGAGAAAGTCGGTCCGGCGAATGACAGTCTAATATCCGTAGCGTTGTCAAACCCAGGGTAATGTCAAAGGATTGAGATTATGGCGTCAAGGGATATGGGTATGATTTATAGCAAATTCAATTTTAAATTTAATAATAGGGTAGGTTCATAGTTTTAGATAATTTAATATAAATATAACTCATTTGCTTTACTTCATTTGTTTTTATTTAATCAGATAAATTCTGACACCATTATGGAATAGGAAAGGATATAGTAAGATTTAGGCTAATTTAATTCTATAGTAATGTAAATTTAAATAATTTTATTTTTAGCTTAGGGATAGAGGATAGGGAATAATTATTATATTTTTATTTACAGGTAATTTTTTAAACAAATTGTGCATGTTCATATGGGAACCGTCAGGGTAACCGAACTAGGAGGTTACAACTCAAGAACGACATGACGGATTTCTTCGATTTTTGCATTTGCTGGATATCTCTATTTATAAAAATGAAATGGTTTCCGTGTGTCATCGCATAACTTATGAACGACATGACGGATTTCTTCGATTTTTGCGTTATTTTGTTGTTTTTTTTCTGTGGAAGGTTCTCCTACATAAAAATCAAATATTGAAATTTTCCTAATCCACCTATTTGTGCAATTGTGTTTTTCCCATATATGCACCTTTTGCTGGATATCTCTATATATAAAAATGAAATGGTTTCCGTGTGCCATCGCATAACTCACGAACGACATGACGGATTTCTTCGATTTTCGCATTATTTTGTTTGTTATTTTCCGTTCTTTGACATAAAAATCAAATATTGAAATTTTCCTAATACACCTATTAGTGCAGTTGTGTTTTTGTCATATATGCACCTTTTGCTGGATATCTCTATATATAAAAATGAAATGGTTTCCGTGTGTCATCGCATAACTCAAGAACGACATGACGGATTTCTTTGATTTTTGCGTTATTTTGATGCTTGTTTTCTGTGGAAGGTTCTTTGACATAAAAATCCAATATTGAAATTTTCCTAATCCACCTATTTGTGCAATTGTGTTTTTCCCATATATGTACCTTTTGCTGGATATCTCTATATATAAAAATGAAATGGTTTCTGTGTGTCATCGCATAACTCACGAACGACATGACGGATGTCTTCGATTTTCGCATTATTTTGTTTGTTATTTTCCGTTCTTTGACATAAAAATCAAATATTGAAATTTTCCTAATGCACCTATTAGTGCAGTTTTGTTTTTCTCATATATTCACCTTTTGCTGGATATCTCTATATATAAAAATGAAATGGTTTCCGTGTGTC
Organism: Topomyia yanbarensis; assembly: GCF_030247195.1. NCBI lineage: Eukaryota > Metazoa > Arthropoda > Insecta > Diptera > Culicidae > Topomyia > Topomyia yanbarensis. Next base: position 125,936,598 of record NC_080670.1, on the reverse strand, counting down.
ATCGCATAACTTAAGAACGACATGACGGATTTCTTCGATTTTTACGTTATTTGGTTGTTTTTTTCTGTGGAAGGTTCTTCTACATAAAAATCAAATATTGAAATTTTCCTAATCCACCTATTTGTGCAATTGTGTTTTTCCCATATATGCACCTTTTGCTGGATATCTCTATATATAAAAATGAAATGGTTTCCGTGTGTCATCGCATAACTCACGAACGACATGACGGATTTCTTCGATTTTCACATTATTTTGTTTGTTATTTTCCGTTCTTTGACATAAAAATCAAATATTGAAATTTTCCTAATACACCTATTAGTGCAGTTGTGTTTTTCTCATATATGCACCTTTTGCTGGATATCTCTATACATAAAAATGAAATGGCTTCCGTGTGTCATCGCATAACTTAAGAACGACATGACGGATTTCTTCGATTTTTGCTTTATTTTGTTGGTTATTATCTGTGGATGGTCTATAGACGCAAAAAGAAAATTTAAAAAATTTTATTTATTAGTGCAATTGCGGCATTTTTAGTTTACGATTGTTTGCATAATTTGTCATTATATGGAGTTAAGTAATAAAATGTCTTTGGTGTGTTATTGGGTTTTAGTTTTTTCCACGACGGTCCTTTTTGTTAAAAAGTTCTACGTTATGATCTCGATTTCATGCATTTAAAAGGTAGAGTAGTGAAGGAATTGATGAATGACATGTATGAAGGCACTATTCATAAAGGAGGGTATGAAAGCGGCGATGTTTTTATTCCACGAATTCCCATGGTTAAAACGGATTAAATTCCAACTCGAGTCGAGTCTTTCGTTATGAAAATAAGTCATTAAAAAGCTTCGGAATAAATTTGGAGTATTGTCGATTCTCTCACGGCACTGTTCACAAATTGGTAAAGCATCAGCATTGTTACTGTACATAGAGAAAGGCACAAACAAAAACGATGTTTATCATAACGTATATTACAGAGCTTTTCGTAACATGTTTTATAGTTGGAATCATTATCATATCACAATCTAACTGGACTTTAAATAAATAGAAATTTGATCCACAAGCATTGCTATTTTTGCTTTCGTTGTTTTTTCCATTGAATAATTATAGGCAGGACAACGTCTGCCGGGTCAACTAGTTTCTAATAAATAATGAAGTTAATGCAAGTGTGTTTTACACAACGCGGTGACGTGTAAAATCTCATACAGTCAAGCCTGAGTACGAACGAAGTGCGTGGCCGAACCCTTTTCGCGAGCAAGGCGCGATTGAAAAATTCATAGCTCCGTAATTATTTAATTGCCCACTCCCAAATTTTTATGGCATCAATATAAATGATTTTACTACTACTACTACTACTACTATACAATAAAAACCTGTTTTAATCCACCTAATGGTGCCACGAACCTATTGAGCAATATGTTGACGATGACGTCCTTGGAATAAAAAATATAATATTTAAGTGGATAAATCAGCATGAATTAAATGTTCGTATAACATATTTTGGAATGCAGTGGGAGGGGAAAGGGATTATACCTGTAAAAGAGAATGTGCGAGAGGCCTAGTTGGTGAAAATGAATTCAGTCATCACCGAATCCGATGTGACTTTAATTCTGGAATATGCTCGGTACCTTATTTCGGTTTAAATTCCTATGTAACCGTAGTAACTCCGGAATCAAAAGTCAGATCTGAATGAAATTCAATAGCAGTCAATTGGTTTATTGTATTTATCATTTGAAATCAAGTTTGTAAAAATCAGTTAAGGATGTGCTGAGAAATAGGTTAATAAATATTATCATATAAACTTTGATAGTTATCCGAGAGAATCAAGAACCGACATAGGTGGTCAATATTTTTTTTTGTTTTGATTATAAAAGTTTTAACCTTAGGGTCATTCGGCTCTTTGTCAGGTTGGAGAAATCTCTTTAGAGAAATCTCTAACCCTATGTGCGGGGTTGGGAATTGAACCCAGGTGAGCTGGGTACAAAGCAATCGATTTACCAACTACGCTATCTCCACCTCCTAAGTGGTGCCCAATATGGCCAAAACTACTTTGATTGGTCTTTAGGGATCTAGGCCCACTAATCCAAGTAATGTTAAATCCGTTTCAATATGTATTGCATCATTTGGACATCTTCATGTTACAAGTTAATATAGGAATTTGCTGTGTGGCTGCAGTCTTCAGCCCATAATTCCGGAATCGGAAGTAGGATCAACAAAAAATACAGTAGCAGCTTGTGGGAGCGTTAGAACCGTTCATTTGAAACTAAGTTTGTGCAAATCGGTTCAGCCACCTTTGAGAAAATTGAGCAGCTTTATTTGATACACAAATGCACCCACAGACATTTTGCGGTCTCGACGATTTGAATCGAATAGTATGTGACACTTGGCCCTCTGGGACTCAAATGGCAGGTCGATTTTTGAAGTGATTTCCTAATATGTAGATAAGAAAGCCAAAAATCATTTATATTTCCAAACCAAACTAATTTCATATCTGTATTGCAGAGTAGATTTGTTTCGTAATGACGTATTTGATGGGTCGATTGATTTGAGGTATCAACTAATGAAAGTAGGACTGTTCGTGAAATCTTTGTTCAGGTTGTAGGTTCGCCAAATTGTTGACTGGTCATCATTTTAGTTTAGCTGTGTAAATATTTTTTCAAGAACATGGTAAGCATGTTTGGTTATATTCAAGATGATGCTGTTCGAATAATACTTCTAAATTGTTGAATTTGAGTTGCTCTTATCTTTTATTGTGATTGATGTGAAGTATCGATAAGTTAACGTAGTATTGCATGTATCGTTCAACGAAATATTAAATTGTCAATAAGCGATTTAAAGTGATATCTGTGACTATATTCATCAATACGGCCCGTACGCTTGCCTGTAGCAATAGAACAAAAGGCTTCAACGAAAAAGGCACCTAAATCGTCGAGATGATCTGCAGTAAATGTGCTCTGTATATTGCACCGGACGATGAAAGTATAGTATGCGGTGGTTTTTGCGCAGATAAATATCATGCAGAATGTGCCGTGTTAAGGTTGGACAGAAAATGGGCAGAAATCGAAAACAAAAACTACAAGGGGCAGCCCTATGGGGTTGCACGAACTGTAGACGTAGGACTATACTACTTAATGTAAAATATTTAGTGTGTGGGAAAAAACACCCGGACCGGTGAAGAAAAATCAAATTTTTGACAATATAATCACATCTCATGTATAGGACAAGCTTTCTAGTTGCTCTCAAACAGATCCTAAAAGTTCAAACACCCATGGATAACCCCAAGTTTGTAGATGTGTTTTCGATGCCACAGGATTGTAAAATGGTAAATATTACGTCATGAAAATTCAATTCTTCCGTGACAATTTTTTTTGCCTGCAAAATGCCCTGTGTGTATGCAAAGCTCATGATTTGTTGGGTATTAGCGTTGATCGGAAAATGCTTTCCAACGCTGCGCATTGCATACATACAGGGCATTTTGCAGGTCACCAGAAGCTGTTCATTTTACCACCGCCACATGTTCATTTTACCCACTTGCTATAAACATGTCTTATTTTTGGACATGTTTAGAAATCAAGAATCATGTTTGAAAAAATGTGTTTATGACGAATTATTTTTACCAGATATGTACAAAACATGTCTAACAAGAAACATATAAGGTGATTGTAATATCTCATTCACTTATTAGTTAGAAAATAATGACTTTGCTTTGCACATTCGCTCCAAACATTGAACCCAAGCGCACAATGCAAAACGAGTCAACGCTGATGATGATGGGTAGAGCGAAAGAGACAACTAGTACCACCACGACACTATTAGCGCGAATCACCACAATTCCACGCGGCCTTTCCCGATTGAAAGGAACGGCCGCGCTTAGCCCATCTGTCATAATATCGTGATTTTGCATAGCGAAGGGCTGAATGATTTTGTTCCAAAAACAGCCCTGCGTTATGCAACACTTTGTGCAGGTTGATTATACTAGTTGCAAGTGGGGCCAAATTCACCAAGTTCCGTAAAATTCCTTTTAAATTGCAGAATTGATAAAATTGCTCAGATGAGCTAAACTAATTAATCAAATCCTGTTTTAAAAACTGTCCTTGCGTTTAAACCAAAATGGGAAGCTTATTACTACCACTACATTACTTAATTTCAAGCGCAAATAGCAAATACATGTGCTAGTTAAACCAAAAATTTACTGGCAACATTACAGCGGCATTTAGGAAGCAGTTGGAGCGGTCGCCTGTTGGACGATACAGGGTAACGTCCCTCCACAGCCAGTGTAACAGACTTCTAGCTCAGCTACACTGGCTGTAAAAAACACAGCGCAGTGATCTGCTTCGCCAGCCGTTCAACAGGGAACTGAGCGTGTCTGGCCAAGTCCGTTCTTTAAATAGTCGATGATGACGTCATTCATAGAAGCGTTGCGCGCTAGGTACACCAAACCGTCGTACAGGGCTTGGGAAGCGCTATCTTCTGTGTGTTAATGCGCGATATTTTGACAAGGTTGTATATTATTTAATTTTTTAATGCTATGATATCAAAAATCTTTGGGTTTATCTATTGGAATCTATTCTTAGAAGTATTTCGGGGTGATTTGCGCAAAAAATTTGAAAATTTATCGTGAGATGACTGAATTATATGCGTTTAAAATTGGACCACTTTTCGTTACATACCATTTTTGTAGAATTTGCAGAGTGCACCCCCATATCGAAAACAAAGACGTAGTCCTACGTCAAAAAAGCAGTTTTTTTCCACACCTTGTGTAAGATTTTCATAAAAATCAATCAGCTTATGTAGAATGTTGTTGCAGTGCTGCTGATTAATTTTTATGAAGATCTAACACACGATATGGAAGAAAAATGATTTTTCGTTTTCGGTTTTTGCCCATTCTCTGTTCAACCTTAACTATAGCTGAAGTGATGAGCTGTAACAAGCATCGAAATATCCATTGGATTTGTACACCATGTACGGAAATTATGGATGATGTTTGTCATATCCAAGCATTTCGAGATAATCGTGAACTACTATCATTCCTGCTGCTGCGGTCATTCCTAGCCGCGTCCCTTCTATTGCTGTTCACACACCATCCCAAACGGGAGAATGTGAATCGGGATTATTGACGGAGATATACGAAATGAAAAAACAAATTAGTGATATTCAGCAAGCTCTAACCGAAATCACACAAACGCGCGCTGGTCAGTCTGCAAGAGAGGACTCTATCCGTTATTTCATCTCCCTTATCGTCCACGAAGTTAATGCAAGGTACCCGAAATGCCTTTAATTACGCTCATTCCCCGTCGTCGAGTACTTCTGCTGACGTATCTCTATGTTGGCTGTTCTTCACACGAGTCAACAACACCGTAACCGAAAAGACGTCTCCGATATGATTACTGACTGACTCGGGCCTACAACAGTGGTCGTGAAAAAATTGTTGCCTGGATGAAAAGAAGTATCTACGATGCCTTTTATTTCTTACAAAGTGGGAGTAGATGCAAAACTGAAACGAATCGCCACAGGGCCACAGGGAATTTGTTTCCGCGAATTCCACGACGAATTTGGAGTTTGGGAGCCGAACGTTGAACGTTAAAGAAATATGATCGCGCAAACTGAAATTATGAATTTTGTTATATGTTGTGATGTTGAACTATAATGTTTTTATGCTTGTCGAATGTTATTAGACTTTAGCAATTTGTATGTGTGTCATAGTATAGGTTAAGCAGTAATCTGTATGCGCTTGTCGCAAAGACGAAATAAATAATAAATAAACATTGATAGTATTAATTCAGCAAAAATTATTAGCTGCCAATTAACTAACATATATATTTTCGAAATCTGAACGGATCTGATTTTTTCAGATTTGGATGAATCTGAAGCTGACAAGTCCATACAAATAACAAATAATGTTATAACTAGTCTATTAGGAAAAGATTAAAGAGTTAAAATTTGCTCCTTTTATAAACTGGCTGTCTAGAAATGGACGAAAACAAACAGAACGAAATCGAATATGATTTTTAATTATTCGAGTTGTTTGGAACACCTAAACAACATCAATTTAAAAGAACAATGTGAACAATGGACTGGTTCGCTATGGACGTGTGTGACAAAGATCTATTTTGCGGAGAGTACAGGCGCAATGAGACGAGAAGGTATTTATGGAACATTGTTGTCATGTTGTTGTTCCATTACATTGTACGATTGATAGATTATAGTGAAGACCCGCTTTTATCAGCCCACGATTTTGTCAGCCTCATATGAAAATTGATAGTTGGTAGTTTGATAAGCTCTAGCAGACGAACCAAGTCGAATTCGAGTAATTTTTTCTTGAGCATATTATTCTTATCTTAGAAATCCTTAATATTAAAAAAATCCAAATTTTAATTTTATTTTAAATTTTGCGCTCTCTAACCCTATTAAGCGAAATTTATACTAAATAATCGGAAAGGGTTATGAAGCTATATCTGGGGACTAAAGAAGAATATTTTAAGAGCTTCGGTTTGTTAAAAAGAAAGAAAAATATATGTCCCGATTTTGTCAAAATCCCCGTTTTAACAGCCTAAAACTGACTAAAGTTAAGTTACAAACGGATCTTCACTGTATTAGAATTGTCTAAAGTTGATGCAAGTTATTATGAAAATTCTGCTAGTTAACTTGAGTACTTATGCTGCAGAATTTGCGAAGTTAAAGGCTGATGAAGTTCTATCTCTGATAGTCGACACTAAGTTAGCAAGGCATCAATACTTATTAATTTGCGCATAAGTAGTAGAAAGGCGTCTGGAGTTCTAGGGCTCTAAATTTTCACCTTTCCTACCCAGTAATCGCTAGCTGATTAAATGTCGCTAAAATGTAAAAAAGTGTTATACCTAAATCGAAAATACAGCTAAGAAATCAACCGAATTGAGGCTAGCCTAAACACACAATTTGAAATTGTCTATTAAAACCAACAAACGATACCGAGTTGATAGCTGAAAGTCATAGTAAGAATGGTAAAAATGTCGATAGATTCTCTCATCTAATATAAAATTTGTAGTAAACAAAGTTACAGTTCACTAAACTGCCGCTAGAAGCATAATTGTCCCATGTGTATAGGGTTTCCCATAGCACATGGGACAGTTATGCTTCTAGCGGCAGTAAAGTACGGTGAAATCTAATCCGCAAGAACCGAATTGACGATAATGAAATCGGATAGTTTATTTATGTTCTCATTCGTATTCATTACCAACTATTGGCTAAACTTATATCGTAAAATGTGTGACAAAATCAATTCATCACTATAAGATGAATTGATCTGATCTTTTCGATATCAAATTTGAGCTGAGCGACTCCAAATTCACACAAATAGAAATGGATTTTTAACCTTTGAAGTATTACGATTGTACCGGTTTATATGAGAAATTCCTATGTGGTCGCAATAAACAACCTGTAACTCCGGAACCAAATGTCAGATGCGAATGAAATTCAAGAACAGTCCATGGGAGTATTGTATCTTTCATTGGCAACGAAGTTTATAAAAATCGGTCAAGAATTCCCTGAGAAAAAGGTGTGAGATTAACTTACGAACTTGGAAAGAACTTGGTGGCATCAAGAACCGTCATAGGAGGCCAATGTGGTCAAAGCTGCTTAAAATGATCATTAGTGATCTAGACTCGCAAATCTGAGTTATTTTGAACCCTTTTTGATATGTATTACACCATTTGGACATCATGGTGTTATCATTTTATATGGGAATTTGCTGGGTGACCACACTCTTCAACCCGTAACTCCGGAACCGGAAGTCGACAAAAAATTCAATAGCAGCTTATGGCAGCATTATACCTTTCATTTGAAATCAAATTTGAGCGATTCGGTTCAGCCATCTCTGAGAAAAGTGAGTGAGATTTGAAAACACACACACATACAGACATTTTTCAATTTCGACGAACTGAGTCGAATGGTATATGAGACTCGGCCCACCGGACCTCGGTTAAAAAGTCGGTTTTCAGAGTGATTGCATATCCTTTCTTTATGAGAAAGGCAAAAACACTTTTTGCCTTTCTCATATAAAGAAAGGCTATGCAATCACTGTAAAAATCGACTTTTTAACCGAGGCCCGGACGGCCGAGTGTCATACACCATTCGATTCAGTTCGTCGAGATCGGAAAATGTCTGCGTTTTTTTATATAGTAAGGTTAAAACAGCTTCAAAAGCCTGGCCTGTAGTATATTGGCACTGTGTGGGACTCACGACTCACGTTTGTGCCTAACCACTAAAAACATTCCTTACTTTTTACGCCCTTCTTCCCCACGGAACTACGTCATCGTATTACTTCGTGGGGGGGGGTTCGTTGCGCTTTGTCGCACCTCTTTCTGCTGCTCTATCTCGGAGCCTCGCTTGGTTCATGGAGTGACACAACCTATGAGCTTTGATTTAACTCTTGGTTCCTCTCCTGCTTCTTGTCTCCATCAATTACGTCGCCATTTATTTCTCGTCCCTGTGGTGAGCCGTTTAAGTGCTGATTCCCTGAGCCATTCAGCTCATGTTTCCGTGAGTCATTCAGCTCCCGGCCTCATCACGATCCGCTTGGATAGTGCTCAACGGTGAACTCATCCTACTCCGACCTATGGTTCCCCGACGGAGGAATTTCCCCCGACACCGATACCCGCTTTCTTGAGCCATTTAACTCTACTAAAATCTTCCAGCTTTACCGCTTATCCTGCTCCGATTAAGAGTTCTCCGACAACGGAATTTCTTTCGTTACCGGTGTTTGTTTCGTGAGCCAATTAGCTCCCCTTTTCGTCACGATTCTGTCGGGTAGTCCACGGCGCCGAATCAGCCCTATCGTGAATTCCCCGGCGGCAGACTGCTCCCGATACCGATGTACGTTTCTGTGAGCCATTAAGCTCCCCGCCTCGTCTACTCGGTCTACTCCCCGGCGGTGGACCTAGCCTACTCAACGGCCAGCTAGCAGATGCTGAGGTCCATTCAGTGATTCCGGGTAGAGCGTAGCTTCCGGTTCACTGGCGCCCCAACGACCCACTTCTGTCTATTCGACGCGGTCTACTCGGTCTAATCCCCGACGGTGGATCTAGCCTACTCACGAGCTACCCGGTAGAGTGTCGAGGTCGGTCCGGCGATTCCGGTTTGCTGGCGGCCCGACGACCCGAGCCCGGTGCTACATCGCGTACTACTCAACTGGTCCCCGGTGGTGGACCCAGTCTACACCGTCGGTGAGTTTCCCGGCGGCGGAATTTCTCCCGTAACCCTATTTGTGGTTCCACTGCGGCATTCTAACCAATGTCGTTACTTTGTTGGTCCCTTCGCCACTTCCTTTGCAGCTCGGAGAGTATACTCGTAACAACTCTGTTGACAGCGTCCCAGATATGCTCGTTGCGGCACATCTCTTCGACGATATTATCCACTGTTATATCAGGGATACCCCTTCGGACTTCTTCGAATCTGGGGCATTCAAAGACCACGTGTTCCGGTGTCTCTTGCACGTTCGCACACTCCGGGCAAAGGGGTGACGAAGCGTGCCCAAACCGATGTAGGTATTTCCGGAAGCATCCATGCCCGGACAAAAACTGCGTCAGATGGAAGTTCACCTCTCCATGCTTCCTATGTACCCAAGTAGACACATTTGGGATGAGTCAGTGGGTCCACCTTCCTTTCTCCGCGTAATCCCACTCTTGCTGCCACTTAGCCAACGAATCCGCTCGAACCAGTCTCCATGCATTACGTTCATTTCTCCGCTGGTAGCATTCTACGTCCTCAGCCAGAGTGATGCAGATGGGAATCATCCCGGCAATTACGCATACCGCCTCCGGCGATATCGTTCTGTACGCACTTGCGACACGAACAGCCATTAGGCTAAAGTGCCTGTCAACTTCGTCCGGTTCCGCTTTGAGTTCAGCGCAGCAGCCCAGGCCGGTACGCCATATCTCAGGATTGAGGATGAGACATTCGCCAGGAGACGTCTCGTGCTGCCTCTTGCCCCTCCGTGATTCGGCATGATCCTTGCCAATGCGCTAGTTGTCCTCGCAGCCTTCTCACATACATAGTCGACATGGCAGTTGTAATTCAACTGATCGTCAACCATCACACCCAGGTGTTTCAGCGCGCGCATCGATGGAATGGATTGTCCCCCGACGCTGATCTCGAGACGCTGGATTTGCTTACGATTGCTAACCAGCACTACCTCAGTCTTGTGGTGAGCCAGGTGCAACCTGACGTTAACCATCCAGGTTTCCACGATGCCTATTGTCTCTGCCGTCAGCATCTCCACCTCCTCAAGGGTCTCGCCCGTTATCGTCAGGACAACATCATTTGCAAAACCGACGATCTCCACTCCCCTGGGCAGTTCCAGTGTTAACACTCCGTTGTACATAATATTCGTTGGGCCGAGTATGGAGCCCTGAGGTACTCCCGCCGTTACCCTAATCGACCTCTGCCCCGTGTTCGTTTCGTAGACCGGTACTCGGTTCTGAAAGTAACTTTTCAGAACCTTGCACAGATAGTCCTGAACCCGCATTCTATGCAGCGCTACGGCGATGGCTCCCCAGCTAGCACTGTTGAACGCGTTCTTCACGTCTATCGTTACCACGGCGTAGTAGCGATTACCCCTTCTCTTTTGCTTTAATGCTTTCTCTGCGTTCGCGATGACGATGCGGATGGCGTTCACCGTCGATATTCCTTTCCGGAACCCGAACTGTCTCTGCGATAGTCCGTTCTCACTTTCAGCGTAGGTCGTCAGCCTGTTGAGGATGACTCTTTCCAGGAGTTTACCGAGAATATCCAGCAGGCATATAGACCGATACGATGCTGGATCTCCTGGTGGTTTCCCTGGTTTTGGCAGTAACTCCAGCTTCTAGATCTTCCATCTATCCGGGAAGTAGCCATCATCCAGGAATTTCTGTAGGACTATCCTGAACATGTCCGGAAACGCCAGGATCGCAGTCTTCAGTGCGACGTTGTGGATACCATCCGGTCCGGGAGCTTTCTTCGCTTTCAGCCCTTTTGCCACCATAAGGAGCTCGTCGTTGGAAACCCAAATGTCACCTGCATTTCCACCATCTACATCAGCGTACGGTGTAGGCGGCCATGCGGTTGGGTCGTGCTTCGGGAAAAGGCCCTCCACGATAATTTTCAGCTTGTCGCCGCACATTTCGACTGGCGTCATTGGGCCCTTGATCCTGGCCATAACGACACGGTAAACATTTCCCCAGGGGTTAGCGTCTACTTCTTTGCACAGCTCCTTGTAGCAGGTGGACTTGCTTAGCACTATCTCACGTTTAAAAGCGGCCCTAGCCGCCCGGAATGTTACCTTACACTCTTCTCTGACCGTCTCTGATCTTGCTCTCTGAACGCGTGTTCTGGCTTTTAAGCAAGTAGCCCGGAGGATGCTTAGCCTTTCGTTCCACCACTATGCCGGACGCCGGTAGTTCCTCGGCTCCATTTTCCTCGGGATTGTTATATCGCATGCCCTAGCTATTGTTTCCGACAGCTCATCGGCACTCGGAATTGGAGTGGTGCTGTCAGCACGAAGTGCTTCCACAAAAAGGTCCTTGTCGAATTCCTTTATTTTCCACTTCCCCTCGCCAGTCCTCACTCTCTGCGTCACCGTACGATTTCGCCGACCAATGGTGTAGTGGATGGCTTGGTGATCACTATGTGTGTACTGCTCACTAACTCGCCAATTCATGTCATCCATCAGCGACGCGCTGCAGAATGTTACGTCGATGATGGATTCCCGGCCGTCTTTACGGAATGTGCAAGCGGAACCTTCATTGCACAGCTTTACGTCCAGCTTCGCCAGTGCTTCCAATAGGCTGTAACCTCGTGCGTTAGTCAGCCTGCTACCCCACTCCACGGCCCAAGCGTTGAAATCTCCTCCTATAACAACCGGCGTTCGCCCGACTAACGAGTCGGTTAATGCGTCCAGCATCCGGTTGTATTGCTCTGGTGTCCACCGTGGAGGAGCATAACAGCTACACACGAATACGCCGTTTTTCCTGGCGATCACGAAACCTTCGTGTGTGCTTTCCACCACTTCTTGAACAGGGAAACCGCCCATCACTTGGATTGCCGCCATCCCTGCACTATCCACCACCCAGTTACCGTTATCGGGAGGGACACGATACGGCTCTGCAATAATTGCAACGTCGCACTTCATTTCTGTTGTTGACTGCCACAACAGTTGCTGTGCAATGTCACAATGATTGAGATTGAGCTGGGTAACCTCCATCATTATTGGCCTGCCTTCGCCTTTTTGTACTATGGGCATAAGAAGCCTCCCGTCATGTGGTCTTTTTCGACCTCATTTGTGCAGAGAAAGCACTTCGGTTGCTTTGTGCAGTCTCTAGCAATGTGTCCCTTCTCCCCACATTTTCTGCACAGATCAGATCTGTCTGGGCCTCTACAGTTTCTTGCCTGATGGCCAAAACCCAGGCATCTGACACACCTCTCCATTTATTTAGTGGCTCTAGGGATCAATCGCAACGAGCACACCGACCACCCGATTTTGATCTTACCGGTCGACATAAGCTTGTTGGCTGCGGTTGGCGATAAGCGTATCACTGCTGTCTGTGTGCCACTGTACGCCTTCCTCAATCTTATTGATATCTGCTCCCTCTACAGGTTTCCTTGCTCTATTAGCGCGCTTCTCACTTCGTCTTCCGTCGTGATCTCGTCCAGATTCCTGCACTCGACCACTGCTTCCTGAACTAATGCTCTCACATTCGCTTCTCCTCCCACCGCTTCTGCCACAAGTTCCCGGTAGGCCGAGCTCTTGATCAATGGATCTTTCTTCAGCTCGAGCAGCATTTCGCCTTTCTGAGTACGCCTGGTTCTTATAACGTTCTCCCCCAGCTCCTTCAACTTGGGATCCTCTCGCACCCTTTTGAGGATCGCAGCGTACGTCACGCCTTCATTTACTTTGACGACTAGAGCGTCTCCCCTCTGCTTCTGCTGGCGTGGCCGAAGGTCTTCTTTCTTCTTTTTCTTATTTTCCTCCTTTTCTTTTTGTTTTTTCCTCCTCTCTTCTGCGGTTTCTACGGTACGCCATTCACTCTGCAATTGTCGGCTTTTTCGCTGTCCTTCACCGACCTTCCTGGACTTCTTCGGTTCCTCCTCCTCTCCTGGCGTTTCCCTTATTCTTTTCACAGAACGAGAATCCCGTCCGCCCTTCGGTGTCTCATAGGCTTCTGCTTCTTCTATCGCTGTGGACTTCAGCGCATTTTCGGCGTTTTCAGCTCGCTCTAGTAACGCCATATGTTCGCATTCGGCTGCTGCTACGGCGGATTTGATGGTAATCACTAGATCCTTGATATGTCCGTGCACGTTGCCCTTGCTTTTGACGAATTCGTAGAGTTCATCAACTTTTTGCCTCAACTTCGTCACTTTAGGTAACCCAGACTGCTGGTGTTCTTGGGTAACGCTTGGTTTCGGTGTGCGCACCTGTAATCCTAGCTTTCCTTGGCGTCCAGTTGTTTTGTTGCCGCTCGTGCTCTGTGTGGACTCGCTAGGCTGCTCTTGCTGCTGCTGCTGTTGTTGTTGCACTTGCTGTTGCACTTGTTTGTTATGCTGGGTTGGTGACCTCGCTAGCCCAGCTTTGGCGAACAGGTTCACCACAGTTACTCCGTTAGAATTTTTGTTGTTTTTGTTGATTTTGTCATCAATGTCTGTGTCAATGAATATTAAAGTAATAGCAGGTAAAATTGTTCAAATAATTTCAATAGTTTGTCCATGTAGTAAAAATCGATTATTAAATTTATTGAAAAATAATATAATTATTATATAGGAAATTAATATTGTAATTATAATTAAAATTAAAATTGTATAATCATGGAAAAAATTTAATTGTTCTATTAATGGAGATAAACTATTTTGTAAACCTAAATTTGATCATGTTGCCATTTTCTAATAAAAAAAAAAATTTATATATGAAGCTTAAATTCATTGCACTAATCTGCCATATTAGAAATTAGAAGATGTTAATAATGGTAATTCTAGATAAGTATGTTCTATAGGTGGTATAGAGTGGAATCATTCAATAGAAGAAGATAGTTGTATAGGGAATAAAGGATTTCGTTGAGAAATTATTCTTTCTCAAATAATAAATAAAAAAAATAAAATTCCAAATAATGAAATTGATCTTCCTAATGAAGAAATAATATTTCATGTTAAATATCTATCAGGAAAATCAGAATATCGTCGGGGTATACCTGCTAATCCTAAAAAATGTTGAGGAAAAAAAGTAAAATTAACTCCAATAAATATAATAAAAAATTGAATTTTTAATCATAAAGAATTTATAGTTAATCCAGTTAATAAAGGGTATCAGTGAATGAATCCAGCTATAATAGCAAATACAGCTCCTATAGAAAGAACATAATGGAAATGAGCTACTACATAATAAGTATCGTGAAGAATAATATCAATTGAAGAATTTGCTAAAATTACTCCTGTTAATCCTCCTACTGTAAATAAAAAAACAAATCCTAAAGTTCATAATAAAGCAGGATTATAATTTAATTGTGTTCCATGTAATGTAGCTAATCAACTGAAAATTTTAATTCCTGTAGGAATAGCAATAATTATAGTAGCGGAAGTGAAATTAGCTCGAGTATCAACATCTATACCTACTGTAAATATATGGTGAGCTCAAACAATAAATCCTAATAATCCAATTGCTAATATGGCATAAATTATTCCTAAAATTCCAAATGTTTCCTTTTTTCCTCTTTCTTGTGAAATAATATGAGAAATTATTCCAAATCCGGGAAGAATTAAAATATATACTTATGGATGTCCAAAAAATCAAAATAAATGTTGATATAAAATAGGATCTCCTCCACCAATTGGGTCAAAGAATGAAGTATTAAAATTTCGATCAGTTAATAATATTGTAATAGCTCCTGCTAATACAGGAAGAGATAATAAAAGTAATAATGCAGTAATTACTACTGATAATACAAATAAAGGTATTCGATCTAATGTAATACCAGAAGAGCGTATATTAATTACTATTGTAATAAAATTTACAGCTCCTAAAATAGAAGAAATACCTGCTAGATGAAGAGAAAAAATAGAAAGATCAACTGAAGCTCCAGCATGGGCATTTCCTGAAGAAAGAGGGGGGTAAACTGTTTGTAGGGTTGCCACCCCTCCGGGTTTAACCCGGAGACTCCGGTTTTCGAGAGCGATCTCCGGACCTCCGGGTTTTACATCAATTTCTCCTGGTTTGGTGGGAAGAAGCATAGTTTCAATTTTTAATATTACGAAATAATAAAAAGTCTAAGTTAACTATTGCTCTGGTTCAGATTTATTTTGCCCGACTAACCCTTCGTTTCAAGATGGCGAAGATAAGTTTACCAAATATTTCTGATTTTTTTCACAATGAAAAACAATGAAATGAAAATGAAAAACAAATCAAATTTACTACAAATTAAAGAAAGTAATATTTCACTATTTGCTACAATTGAAATGTTGCATCCCACTAAGTCGCTCAAAATGGTGTAAAAAAGTTATTTTGCTGCAATTTTACCAAATCAATTCACTATTAGTGGTGCTTATTACCAGCTGCTCCAAGGTATGGCAGATTTGTTCTGATCCAGCTGGCTAGGCCAACATCAAACGAGTTCTTCCGGTGTTGGTGTTACACCTGCAGCGATCCTTAACTATTAGCTAGAGAGGTGAGTTTTGCCCCTTTGTTGCGACCTCTGATGATGAATAACCGACACCACATAGTGCTCTTCCTATGTGTTGCTGCTGCCCTGCCTCCTTTGCTCGCCTTTTCCTGTAAGTTGTGGTGGAGAGCAATGCTCGCTCGACTTGTCCTCCACAACAAAAGTAACAGATGCTTTTGTATTCGTGGTACTTAGACGGGGAAATTAAATACTACACCAGACTAAATTACAGCTTTACTTTAACATAGTAATAAAAAGCGATTAAAGTTCTCCAAAATGCCGCGCAATCGTTTTGATTCCAATTTCTGTCTAGTTTCACTCAAAATACACCACCCCCCAGGTCAGTGAAAATCTCCGGGTCAAAGCCACTCAAGAAGTGGCAACCCTAACTGTTTAACCAGTTCCAGCTCCATTTTCAACTATGCTTCCTGAGAGGAGTAATATTAAAGAAGGTGGTAATAATTAAAAACTTATATTATTTATTCGAGGAAATGCTATATCATGAGCTCCTAATATTAATGGAACAAGTCAATTTCCAAACCCTCCAATTATAATAGGTATAACTATAAAGAAAATTATAATAAATGCATGAGCTGTAACAATAACATTATAAATTTGATCATTACCAATAAAAGCACCAGGATGACTTAATTCTGTTCGAATTAAAATTCTTAAAGAAGTTCCTACTATTCCTGATCAAGCTCCAAAAATAAAATATAATGTTCCAATATCTTTATGATTTGTTGAAAATAACCATTGTCGCATGAATTTTAATAAATTAAAATAATTCATTAAAATAAGAATTAAAAGATTATAACAAATATAATTAGTTTTTAAGACTAAGAGTTTAATTAACTTAAATTCTTAAAATAGAATATAAATTAAAGAAATAATTATTAAACCTATAATAGAAAAAAAAAATACAAAAAATTAAAGTTAAATTTTTATTAGAGTATAAATTTAATAATATTCATAAATTTTTATTATAATTTAATATAAAAATTCTATAAGATAGTCGTAAATAATAAAAAAGAGTAATTAATGTTAAACAAACTATAATAAATAAGATAAAAAATTGATTTATATTAATAAGATTTTGAATAACTAATCATTTGGGTAAAAATCCTAAAAATGGAGGTAATCCACCAAGAGATAATAAATTAATAAATAAAAAAAATTAATTAATGGATTTATTATATTAAAATTAAAAATTTGGTTAAAATGAAATAATTTAAAATTATTAAATATTAATAAAATTGATATTGATATAAAAGAATAAATAAAAAAATATCTTAATCATAATAGTTCATTATTTATTATAGCTATTAATATTCAACTTAAATGATTAATAGAAGAAAAAGCTATTAATTTTCGTAAAGAGGTTTGATTTAATCCTCCTAATGCTCCAATAATAGCTGAAAGAATAATAGAAATTATAAGTAAATAATAATTTCAATTATATGAAATTAATAATAAAGGGGCTATTTTTTGTCAAGTTATTAAAATTAAAGCATTAATTCAATTTAATCCTTCTATTACACCAGGAAATCAAAAATGGAAAGGGGCAGCTCCACTTTTTAGTAATAGAGTAGATAAAATTAATCATTCATTAAAATTATTAATTATTATTCAATTTATATTAAAAATTAATATTCTAAAAATAATAGAAAATAATAGAATAGAAGAAGCAAAAGCTTGAATAAGAAAATATATTAATCTACTTTCTGAGGTAAGAAGATTTTTTTTACCTTCATTTATTAGGGGAATAAATGAAAGTAAATTAATTTCTAAACCTATTCAAGCTCTAAATCAAGAATTTGATGAAATTGTTATTAATGAACCACAAATTAATATAATAAAAAAAAGATTATTTGAAATTTTTATAATTAAAAAAAAGGATTATAACCTTTATAATTAGGGTATGAACCTAAAAGCTTAATTAGCTTATTTTTTATATATAAATAAAAATATATTTTAGTGTATGAAGCACAAAAATTTTTGAAATTTTTAGAAATAGTTTAATTCTATTAAATGTAATGAATAAAGCAAAACTTTATGATTTATCCTATCAAGATAATCCTTTTTATCAGGCAATTCATTTTTAGATAATAATTTATTTATTATTTATATGTGAAAAAAAACGGAATTAAATTAGTTATATAATATAAATAAAGTTTAATAGGATTAAATGGCCGATAATAAGTAATAAATTGTAAATTTATTTATGAGATATATTCTCTTTAATCAAACTTTATATTCATAAATGATATTAGACTGAAATTCTAAAGGAATAATTATAAAATTATTAAAGTTTAAAATAATTTTATAATTATAAATTATAATATAATATAATATAATTATTATATAAATTATTTATATATAAATATATCATATATATATATATATATATATATATATATATATATATATATATATATATATATATATATATATATATATATATATATATATATATATATATATATATATATATATATATATATATATATATATATATATATATATATATATATATATATGTATATAATTATTAAAGATATTTATTTAATTAATAATATATAAATTATAATTAATATGTTTTATATAATTTATTATTTTATTTTAGTTAATTTTTTTATTTTTATTTTATTTTACATGTAATTTTTTTTGTGAATTTAAATTAATTTTTAATAAATTATTTTATTTTAATATAATCGCAGTAATTAATATTAAATAAAAAGGAAGTTTTGTTTTAGTAATAATATAAGTACCGCGGTTATACAAATAATACAAATAAAAAATTTTGTTCATAGTTTATTGTATGTATGTGTGTGATTGTGTGTATGTGTGTGTCATTTAAACTCACACAATTTTCTCAGAGATGGCTGAACCGATTTTCGCAAACTTAGTTTCATCTGAAAGGTATAACGCTCCCATAAGCTGCTATTGAATTTTTAGTTGATCCGACTTCCGGTTCCGGAGTTATGGGTTGAAGAGTGCGATCACACAGCAAATTCCCACAAAAAAATTGGTACCACCATGATGTTCAAATGATGAAAAACTAATTAAAATTGATGCAACATTACTCTAGTTTGCGGGTCTGGATCACTCATGATCAATCAAAGTAGCTTTGACCACATTGGCCACCTATCACGGTTCATGACGCCCCCGGGGAACCCGCCAAGTTCCTAAGCTAATATCACACCCATTCCCCAACGAATTCTCTACCGATTTTTACAAATTTGATTTGAAATGAAAGATACAGTAATACCATTGACTGCTGCTGAATTTCATTCGGTTCTGACTCTTGCTTCCGGAGTTATAGGTGTGTTAGTAAGGATACACTTGAATTTCCCATATAAATCGATACAATCGTAATACCTCAATGGCTAAAAGCTATTGAAATGGTCACCAAATTACTTCTAATCGCAGATCTAGATCACTGATTGCCAATCAAACATTCTTTGAATATAGTCCGAAGGAATTCTTTGAATACACCAAATTCTTTTTTTGCACGGGGGATGCGTTCCGTGCAAAAAAAAACCGTGTAAAAAAAATCCGTGTTATTTCGAGAAACCGTGTAAAAAAAATCCGTGCTATTTCGAGAAACCGTGCAAAAAAAATCCGTGCTATTTCGAGAAACCGTGTAAAAAAATCCGTGCTATTTTGAGAAACCGTGCAAAAAAAATCCGTGTTATTTCGAGAAACCGTGCAAAAAAATCCGTGCTATTTTGAGAAACCGTGCAAAAAAAATCCGTGTTATTTCGAGAAACCGTGCAAAAAAAATCCGTGCTATTTTGAGAAACCGTGCAAAAAAAATCCGTGTTATTTTGAGAAACCGTGGAAAAAAAATCTGAATTTTTTATTAACAGCTATTTGGTTATCGTATTTAACAATGAATACTGTTGGACATTTTAAATGCACAAGGGGGCTGTCAATGTGCCCAGTAGAAGTTTTTTAATTTTTCGAGGAGTTTTTTTTAGAAAGATGTAAATTTTTTTATTCGTTAAAAGAAGTTATTGTCCGTTGAAAAGCAATAGTTAAAATGGTAAAATGTTTCAACTATTTAGAGTTTGTTAACTTTTTGTAGATTACACTGTGCTACAGCGATTTTAAATTTTTAAAATGAACTAGTATAGCAAATGCGATACAAAGTAATGTACACACGAAGTTTGAAGCAAAAAAACATTTTTTTGGGACCTTTGTCACAACAAAATTAGCTACGTTGTCATTTTCAGCCGATTTTCGGTTTTGTAACATTTTTTGAACGAAGAAAACTAGACCTTTCGAACAGTATGCGGTCATATACAGTTTGGTACGAAACATTGTTCGATTCTGGGACAACAATATCAAAATTGTCATTTTTTGCGATTTTTTCATGTAAATGGTTATCTTCTCATTAAAAGAATTTTCATGAAAAGTAAAAAAAATCATATTGATACAAAGATTCTCTTGCGCAATTGAAATGTCAGAAATTGTCAATTTTCAACGGCCTATTGATTGGCTTTTACTTAATTAAATACTCTTTCCTGATAAGAGGCAGCAATTGCCATTTTGCAATGTTGACAGACCCCTTCTTTGCAATTAAAATTTCCAAAACTGCACTTTGATGAAAAATTCTTTCCTGCAAAGCTGAAAATTCGCTACTTTACACTTAGCGAATCTAGTTTTTTTAACGACTGCAACCTGTGCCTGGGTGGATATCGGTCCGTCCCGCGAGGCAAACTTTGCAAAATCGTACGAAATGGCGACTATCTGCCAATTAAACACCGATCTTTAGGAGGACGATAAAGTTTTGTGCATGTGTGTCTCAAAAAGTGTGATGTCCTCTAATTTGTCTAATTCTGAAAAATTTTCTCCTGTCAGTGCGTTTGAGTCGTCTGTATCTATACTAAACCAATTTAGAAATAGAACCGCCTTTTGTCTTGTACCTATTCTTTTCTTTCGTCTCCTAGGTCTGAAGCGGATCAATCGACTATTAATAAATATGATAAAAGATGCCAGCAGTATTGGCCATTATTCGCAAATACTTTATTCACTACAACTGTGCTATATTTCTTCTCGATCTTATAACAGAATTTGAAAATTTCTGTTCTAAATAGTCGATATTGGTAGTTGTTATGATGTACCAATAAGCTAGAGTAGTGACAATATTTTTCAGTTCCACAGATAGAATCTCCCTTTATTGGATACTTCAGAGTTATTCGCATCTGCTCTCGGAGACAACCAATCCTCCATTCTGCTCGAACCGAATGCACATTTATACCACTGATCATTCAACTCGAACATATCACACCGAGGAAGCGATTTGTTATTTCCAAGAACCAAAGCTCGAGTAAAACAATCAACATTCTCGTAGGTGCCAGTCCTGCACAACTTCTTGGAACCAGCTAACATATCCAAGCTCGACAGCTAGCAGAATTCACATATATCTCCGCCCAAGCGAAGTGATCAGTTCACTTGTAAGTCCACAAACCAGTCATCCACATCCACAAACCAGTCATGAACACATCCGTACCAACGAGAATTGATCATACCAGACGAAGGCCACAGGTCCAGCACCAACTTGTCCCATCTCAGTAAAAAATAGACTTGTGCCTGTTCTTAACTCTTTGAAAGCTCTATTTAACAAGAGATCACTAATTGGTTGATAAAAAGAAACATCAGTCGTTATCTACTCAGACCAAACAATACGTATTGCGTATCCCTGCATATTAAAATCTCCGCTATCAGTTTCTAGCTTATCAAACTGAACAAGCAAAATTAATATACTTTGTGTAGTGGCACTACCCGGGGGAACTTGGCCATATACCAATTGCTCCATTGCCAATGCGATGTGATATATGAATCGGAATATTATTTGATGATATCTAAAAAGCATACAATCCTAGAAAAACCATTGCCCAAAATTATTGATTTTCAACTACCATAACTTGAATTTTGAATAACAACTCATTTCCTAAAATTGAAAAATACGCGATTTTTACACATTGGCAGATCATCCCCATTTGCATTGCAAATATCCAATGCCATTTATTTTCATCTGCCGTTACTAAATGCCTATTAATTTTTTTTGCACGGTTTCTCGAAATAACACGGATTTTTTTTGTACGGTTTCTCAAAATAACACGGATTTTTTTTGCACGGTTTCTCAAAATAACACGGATTTTTTTGCACGGATTCTCGAAATAACACGGATTTTTTTTGCACGGATTCTCGAAATAACACGGATTTTTTTTACACGGTTTCTCGAAATAGCACGGATTTTTTTTGCACGGTTTTTTTTTCACGGGATGATCAAATCATTAAACTTGTATATCGAAATAGGTATTTTATACATAAAAATCGCATTATTTTGCAAAACCGTGCAAAAAAAGTCGTGCAAAAAAAAAACCGTGCAAAAAAAGTGCGTGCAAAAACAGAATCCGGTGTATAGGAAGTCCGGAATTCCGGGCATATTCCACAAATAAAGTCATATCGGTTCTTCGGTGATGACTGAACCGATTTTCTCAAACCAAGTCTCAAATGGAAGGCAAAATAAAATATGCAGCAGCATTGACTAACCAAACCGATCTTGTGAATGAATCTGTCGAAAAACCGTGTGAGTTGCTGAAATCGAACCAGAATTGTGGAAGGGTAGGTTACAATCCACCACCCCATCGGTAAGTGAGCATTGTCAACCTCATAAATTTTCATGTTCTCAACAAGAAGCTCATGTTCTGATTCGCTCAATCATATACACTAAGGTTTTTTTTACACGGTTTTTTTGCACGGTTTTTTTTACACGGCTTTTTTTACACGGTTTTCGCAATTAGCACGGTTTTTTTTGCACGGTTTTCGCAATTAACACGGTTTTTCGCAAAAATATACTAAGTCCTTTTAAAGGCAAAAGACTTAGACGATTTCTCAACAATTTTTTTTGCACGGGTTTCGCAAAAATGTTCTAAGTCCTTTTGGAGGCAAAAACAGACGATTTTTGATCAATTTTTTTTGGCGCGGATTTCGCAATTAACACGGTTTTAGCAAAAATCCTTATGAAGGCAAAAGACTTAGACGGTTTTTGACCAAGTTTTTTTGCACGGATTTTCAAATTTACACGGTTTCTGCTTTTCCATTTTGAATGCAAAGAATTTCGAAGATTTTTGGAAAAGTGGAAGTGATTGCTTTTGGAACAGCATTAACGAGTAGATGCCAAATGTTCATGTCTGAGGCCATTTAGAAAACCAAGATGGCGACTTCCGGTTCAGTGGAATTCTCTGAAACCCCATCAATATGGGTATTTTTGGAACGGGATTGATGAGTGGACGTCAGATATCGATGTTTAAGGCCATTTTGGAAACCAAGATGGCGACTTCCGGTTCAGTGGAAGTCTCTGAAACCCCATTAATATGGGTATTTTTGGAACGGGATTGATGAGTGGACGTCAGATATCGATGTTTAAGGCCATTTTGAAAACCAATATGGCGACTTCCGGTTCAGTGGAATTCTCTGAAACCCCATCAATATGGGTATTTTTGGAACGGGATTGATGAGTGGACGTCAGATATCGATGTTTAAGGCCATTTTGGAAACCAAGATGGCGACTTCCGGTTCAGTGGAAGTCTCTGAAACCCCATTAATATGGGTATTTTTGGAACGGGATTGATGAGTGGACGTCAGATATCGATGTTTAAGGCCATTTTGAAAACCAATATGGCGACTTCCGGTTCAGTGGAATTCTCTGAAACCCCATCAATATGGCTATTTTTGGAACGGGATTGATGAGTGGACGTCAGATATCGATGTTTAAGGCCATTTTGAAAACCAAGATGGCGACTTCCGGTTCAGTGGAATTCTCTGAAACCCCATAAATATGGGTATTTTTGGAACGGGATTGATGAGTGGACGTCAGATATCGATGTTTAAGGCCATTTTGGAAACCAAGATGGCGACTTCCGGTTCAGTGGAAGTCTCTGAAACCCCATTAATATGGGTATTTTTGGAACGGGATTGATGAGTGAACGTCAGATATCGATGTTTAAGGCCATTTTGAAAACCAAGATGGCGACTTCCGGTTCAGTGGAATTCTCTGAAACCCCATCAATATGGCTATTTTTGGAACGGGATTGATGAGTGGACGTCAGATATCGATGTTTAAGGCCATTTTGAAAACCAAGATGGCGACTTCCGGTTCAGTGGAATTCTCTGAAACCCCATAAATATGGGTATTTTTGGAACGGGATTGATGAGTGGACGTCAGATATCGATGTTTAAGGCCATTTTGAAAACCAAGATGGCGACTTCCGGTTCAGTGGCATTCTCTGAAACCCCATCAATATGGCTATTTTTGGAACGGGATTTATGAGTGGACGTCAGATATCGATGTTTAAGGCTATTTTGAAAACCAAGATGGCGACTTCCGGTTCAGTGGAATTCTCTGAAACCCCATCAATATGGCTATTTTTGGAACGGGATTGATAAGTGGACGTCAGATATCGATGTTTAAGGCCATTTTGAAAACCAAGATGGCGACTTCCGGTTCAGTGGAATTCTCTGAAACCCCATAAATATGGGTATTTTTGGAACGGGATTGATGAGTGGACGTCAGATATCGATGTTTAAGGCCATTTTGGAAACCAAGATGGCGACTTCCGGTTCAGTGGAAGTCTCTGAAACCCCATTAATATGGGTATTTTTGGAACGGGATTGATGAGTGAACGTCAGATATCGATGTTTAAGGCCATTTTGAAAACCAAGATGGCGACTTCCGGTTCAGTGGAATTCTCTGAAACCCCATCAATATGGCTATTTTTGGAACGGGATTGATGAGTGGACGTCAGATATCGATGTTTAAGGCCATTTTGAAAACCAAGATGGCGACTTCCGGTTCAGTGGAATTCTCTGAAACCCCATAAATATGGGTATTTTTGGAACGGGATTGATGAGTGGACGTCAGATATCGATGTTTAAGGCCATTTTGAAAACCAAGATGGCGACTTCCGGTTCAGTGGAATTCTCTAAAACCCCATCAATATGGCTATTTTTGGAACGGGATTGATGAGTGGACGTCAGATATCGATGTTTAAGGCCATTTTGAAAACCAAGATGGCGACTTCCGGTTCAGTGGAATTCTCTGAAACCCCATCAATATGGCTATTTTTGGAACGGGATTGATGAGTGGACGTCAGATATCGATGTTTAAGGCCATTTTGAAAACCAAGATGGCGACTTCCGGTTCAGTGGAATTCTCTGAAACTCCATCAATATGGCTATTTTTGGAACGGGATTGATGAGTGGACGTCAGATATCGATGTTTAAGGCCATTTTGGAAACCAAGATGGCGACTTCCGGTTCAGTGGAAGTCTCTGAAACCCCATTAATATGGGTATTTTTGGAACGGGATTGATGAGTGGACGTCAGATATCGATGTTTAAGGCCATTTTGAAAACCAAGATGGCGACTTCCGGTTCAGTGGAATTCTCTGAAACCCCATAAATATGGGTATTTTTGGAACGGGATTGATGAGTGAACGTCAGATATCGATGTTTAAGGCCATTTTGAAAACCAAGATGGCGACTTCCGGTTCAGTGGAATTCTCTGAAACCCCATCAATATGGCTATTTTTGGAACGGGATTGATGAGTGGACGTCAGATATCGATGTTTAAGGCCATTTTGAAAACCAAGATGGCGACTTCCGGTTCAGTGGAATTCTCTGAAACCCCATAAATATGGGTATTTTTGGAACGGGATTGATGAGTGGACGTCAGATATCGATGTTTAAGGCCATTTTGAAAACCAAGATGGCGACTTCCGGTTCAGTGGCATTCTCTGAAACCCCATCAATATGGCTATTTTTGGAACGGGATTTATGAGTGGACGTCAGATATCGATGTTTAAGGCCATTTTGAAAACCAAGATGGCGACTTCCGGTTCAGTGGAATTCTCTGAAACCCCATCAATATGGCTATTTTTGGAACGGGATTGATAAGTGGACGTCAGATATCGATGTTTAAGGCCATTTTGAAAACCAAGATGGCGACTTCCGGTTCAGTGGAATTCTCTGAAACCCCATAAATATGGGTATTTTTGGAACGGGATTGATGAGTGGACGTCAGATATCGATGTTTAAGGCCATTTTGGAAACCAAGATGGCGACTTCCGGTTCAGTGGAAGTCTCTGAAACCCCATTAATATGGGTATTTTTGGAACGGGATTGATGAGTGAACGTCAGATATCGATGTTTAAGGCCATTTTGAAAACCAAGATGGCGACTTCCGGTTCAGTGGAATTCTCTGAAACCCCATCAATATGGCTATTTTTGGAACGGGATTGATGAGTGGACGTCAGATATCGATGTTTAAGGCCATTTTGAAAACCAAGATGGCGACTTCCGGTTCAGTGGAATTCTCTGAAACCCCATTAATATGGGTATTTTTGGAACGGGATTGATGAGTGGACGTCAGATATCGATGTTTAAGGCCATTTTGAAAACCAAGATGGCGACTTCCGGTTCAGTGGAATTCTCTAAAACCCCATCAATATGGCTATTTTTGGAACGGGATTGATGAGTGGACGTCAGATATCGATGTTTAAGGTCATTTTGAAAACCAAGATGGCGACTTCCGGTTCAGTGGAATTCTCTGAAACCCCATCAATATGGCTATTTTTGGAACGGGATTGATGAGTGGACGTCAGATATCGATGTTTAAGGCCATTTTGAAAACCAAGATGGCGACTTCCGGTTCAGTGGAATTCTCTGAAACCCCATCAATATGGCTATTTTTGGAACGGGATTGATGAGTTGACGTCAGATATCGATGTTTAAGGCCATTTTGGAAACCAAGATGGCGACTTCCGGTTCAGTGGAAGTCTCTGAAACCCCATTAATATGGGTATTTTTGGAACGGGATTGATGAGTGGACGTCAGATATCGATGTTTAAGGCCATTTTGAAAACCAATATGGCGACTACCGGTTCAGTGGAATTCTCTGAAACCCCATCAATATGGCTATTTTTGGAACGGGATTGATGAGTGGACGTCAGATATCGATGTTTAAGGCCATTTTGAAAACCAAGATGGCGACTTCCGGTTCAGTGGAATTCTCTGAAACCCCATAAATATGGGTATTTTTGGAACGGGATTGATGAGTGGACGTCAGATATCGATGTTTAAGGCCATTTTGGAAACCAAGATGGCGACTTCCGGTTCAGTGGAAGTCTCTGAAACCCCATTAATATGGGTATTTTTGGAACTGGATTGATGAGTGAACGTCAGATATCGATGTTTAAGGCCATTTTGAAAACCAAGATGGCGACTTCCGGTTCAGTGGAATTCTCTGAAACCCCATCAATATGGCTATTTTTGGAACAGGATTGATGAGTGGACGTCAGATATCGATGTTTAAGGCCATTTTGAAAACCAAGATGGCGACTTCCGGTTCAGTGGAATTCTCTGAAACCCCATAAATATGGGTATTTTTGGAACGGGATTGATGAGTGGACGTCAGATATCGATGTTTAAGGCCATTTTGAAAACCAAGATGGCGACTTCCGGTTCAGTGGAATTCTCTGAAACCCCATCAATATGGCTATTTTTGGAACGGGATTTATGAGTGGACGTCAGATATCGATGTTTAAGGCCATTTTGAAAACCAAGATGGCGACTTCCGGTTCAGTGGAATTCTCTGAAACCCCATCAATATGGCTATTTTTGGAACGGGATTGATAAGTGGACGTCAGATATCGATGTTTAAGGCCATTTTGAAAACCAAGATGGCGACTTCCGGTTCAGTGGAATTCTCTGAAACCCCATCAATATGGCTATTTTTGGAACGGGATTGATGAGTGGACGTCAGATATCGATGTTTAAGGCCATTTTGGAAACCAAGATGGCGACTTCCGGTTCAGTGGAAGTCTCTGAAACCCCATCAATATGGGTATTTTTGGAACGAGATTGATGAGTGAACGTCAGATATCGATGTTTAAGGC
This sequence comes from Topomyia yanbarensis, assembly GCF_030247195.1. Lineage (NCBI taxonomy): Eukaryota > Metazoa > Arthropoda > Insecta > Diptera > Culicidae > Topomyia > Topomyia yanbarensis. The sequence goes on along the minus strand of NC_080670.1, from coordinate 125,908,980 downwards.
CATTTTGAAAACCAAGATGGCGACTTCCGGTTCAGTGGAATTCTCTGAAACCCCATCAATATGGGTATTTTTGGAACGGGATTGATGAGTGGACGTCAGATATCGATGTTTAAGGCCATTTTGAAAACCAAGATGGCGACTTCCGGTTCAGTGGAATTCTCTGAAACCCCATCAATATGGCTATTTTTGGAACGGGATTGATGAGTGGACGTCAGATATCGATGTTTAAGGCCATTTTGAAAACCAAGATGGCGACTTCCGGTTCAGTGGAATTCTCTGAAACCCCATCAATATGGCTATTTTTGGAACGGGATTGATGAGTGGACGTCAGATATCGATGTTTAAGGCCATTTTGAAAACCAAGATGGCAACTTCCGGTTCAGTGGAATTCTCTGAAACCCCATAAATATGGGTATTTTTGGAACGGGATTGATGAGTGGACGTCAGATATCGATGTTTAAGGCCATTTTGGAAACCAAGATGGCGACTTCCGGTTCAGTGGAAGTCTCTGAAACCCCATTAATATGGGTATTTTTGGAACGGGATTGATGAGTGGACGTCAGATATCGATGTTTAAGGCCATTTTGAAAACCAAGATGGCGACTTCCGGTTCAGTGGAATTCTCTGAAACCCCATCAATATGGCTATTTTTGGAACGGGATTGATGAGTGGACGTCAGATATCGATGTTTAAGGCCATTTTGAAAACCAAGATGGCGACTTCCGGTTCAGTGGAATTCTCTGAAACCCCATAAATATGGGTATTTTTGGAACGGGATTGATAAGTGGACGTCAGATATCGATGTTTAAGGCCATTTTGAAAACCAAGATGGCGACTTCCGGTTCAGTGGAATTCTCTGAAACCCCATCAATATGGCTATTTTTGGAACGGGATTGATGAGTGGACGTCAGATATCGATGTTTAAGGCCATTTTGAAAACCAAGATGGCGACTTCCGGTTCAGTGGAATTCTCTGAAACCCCATCAATATGGCTATTTTTGGAACGGGATTGATGAGTGGACGTCAGATATCGATGTTTAAGGCCATTTTGAAAACCAAGATGGCAACTTCCGGTTCAGTGGAATTCTCTGAAACCCCATAAATATGGGTATTTTTGGAACGGGATTGATGAGTGGACGTCAGATATCGATGTTTAAGGCCATTTTGGAAACCAAGATGGCGACTTCCGGTTCAGTGGAAGTCTCTGAAACCCCATTAATATGGGTATTTTTGGAACGGGATTGATGAGTGAACGTCAGATATCGATGTTTAAGGCCATTTTGAAAACCAAGATGGCGACTTCCGGTTCAGTGGAATTCTCTGAAACCCCATCAATATGGCTATTTTTGGAACGGGATTGATGAGTGGACGTCAGATATCGATGTTTAAGGCCATTTTGAAAACCAAGATGGCGACTTCCGGTTCAGTGGAATTCTCTGAAACCCCATTAATATGGGTATTTTTGGAACGGGATTGATGAGTGGACGTCAGATATCGATGTTTAAGGCCATTTTGAAAACCAAGATGGCGACTTCCGGTTCAGTGGAATTCTCTGAAACCCCATCAATATGGCTATTTTTGGAACGGGATTGATGAGTGGACGTCAGATATCGATGTTTAAGGCCATTTTGAAAACCAAGATGGCGACTTCCGGTTCAGTGGAATTCTCTGAAACCCCATAAATATGGGTATTTTTGGAACGGGATTGATGAGTGGACGTCAGATATCGATGTTTAAGGCCATTTTGGAAACCAAGATGGCGACTTCCGGTTCAGTGGAAGTCTCTGAAACCCCATTAATATGGGTATTTTTGGAACGGGATTGATGAGTGAACGTCAGATATCGATTTTTAAGGCCATTTTGAAAACCAAGATGGCGACTTCCGGTTCAGTGGAATTCTCTGAAACCCCATCAATATGGCTATTTTTGGAACGGGATTGATGAGTGGACGTCAGATATCGATGTTTAAGGCCATTTTGAAAACCAAGATGGCGACTTCCGGTTCAGTGGAATTCTCTGAAACCCCATAAATATGGGTATTTTTGGAACGGGATTGATGAGTGGACGTCAGATATCGATGTTTAAGGCCATTTTGAAAACCAAGATGGCGACTTCCGGTTCAGTGGAATTCTCTAAAACCCCATAAATATGGGTATTTTTGGAACGGGATTGATGAGTGGACGTCAGATATCGATGTTTAAGGTCATTTTGAAAACCAAGATGGCGACTTCCGGTTCAGTGGAATTCTCTGAAACCCCATCAATATGGCTATTTTTGGAACGGGATTGATGAGTGGACGTCAGATATCGATGTTTAAGGCCATTTTGAAAACCAAGATGGCGACTTCCGGTTCAGTGGAATTCTCTGAAACCCCATCAATATGGCTATTTTTGGAACGGGATTGATGAGTTGACGTCAGATATCGATGTTTAAGGCCATTTTGGAAACCAAGATGGCGACTTCCGGTTCAGTGGAAGTCTCTGAAACCCCATTAATATGGGTATTTTTGGAACGGGATTGATGAGTGGACGTCAGATATCGATGTTTAAGGCCATTTTGAAAACCAATATGGCGACTACCGGTTCAGTGGAATTCTCTGAAACCCCATCAATATGGCTATTTTTGGAACGGGATTGATGAGTGGACGTCAGATATCGATGTTTAAGGCCATTTTGAAAACCAAGATGGCGACTTCCGGTTCAGTGGAATTCTCTGAAACCCCATAAATATGGGTATTTTTGGAACGGGATTGATGAGTGGACGTCAGATATCGATGTTTAAGGCCATTTTGGAAACCAAGATGGCGACTTCCGGTTCAGTGGAAGTCTCTGAAACACCATTAATATGGGTATTTTTGGAACTGGATTGATGAGTGAACGTCAGATATCGATGTTTAAGGCCATTTTGAAAACCAAGATGGCGACTTCCGGTTCAGTGGAATTCTCTGAAACCCCATCAATATGGCTATTTTTGGAACAGGATTGATGAGTGGACGTCAGATATCGATGTTTAAGGCCATTTTGAAAACCAAGATGGCGACTTCCGGTTCAGTGGAATTCTCTGAAACCCCATAAATATGGGTATTTTTGAAACGGGATTGATGAGTGGACGTCAGATATCGATGTTTAAGGCCATTTTGAAAACCAAGATGGCGACTTCCGGTTCAGTGGAATTCTCTGAAACCCCATCAATATGGCTATTTTTGGAACGGGATTTATGAGTGGACGTCAGATATCGATGTTTAAGGCCATTTTGAAAACCAAGATGGCGACTTCCGGTTCAGTGGAATTCTCTGAAACCCCATCAATATGGCTATTTTTGGAACGGGATTGATAAGTGGGCGTCAGATATCGATGTTTAAGGCCATTTTGAAAACCAAGATGGCGACTTCCGGTTCAGTGGAATTCTCTGAAACCCCATCAATATGGCTATTTTTGGAACGGGATTGATGAGTGGACGTCAGATATCGATGTTTAAGGCCATTTTGGAAACCAAGATGGCGACTTCCGGTTCAGTGGAAGTCTCTGAAACCCCATCAATATGGGTATTTTTGGAACGGGATTGATGAGTGAACGTCAGATATCGATGTTTAAGGCCATTTTGAAAACCAAGATGGCGACTTCCGGTTCAGTGGAATTCTCTGAAACCCCATCAATATGGGTATTTTTGGAACGGGATTGATGAGTGGACGTCAGATATCGATGTTTAAGGCCATTTTGAAAACCAAGATGGCGACTTCCGGTTCAGTGGAATTCTCTGAAACCCCATCAATATGGCTATTTTTGGAACGGGATTGATGAGTGGACGTCAGATATCGATGTTTAAGGCCATTTTGAAAACCAAGATGGCGACTTCCGGTTCAGTGGAATTCTCTGAAACCCCATCAATATGGCTATTTTTGGAACGGGATTGATGAGTGGACGTCAGATATCGATGTTTAAGGCCATTTTGAAAACCAAGATGGCGACTTCCGGTTCAGTGGAATTCTCTGAAACCCCATCAATATGGCTATTTTTGGAACGGGATTGATGAGTGGACGTCAGATATCGATGTTTAAGGCCATTTTGAAAACCAAGATGGCAACTTCCGGTTCAGTGGAATTCTCTGAAACCCCATAAATATGGGTATTTTTGGAACGGGATTGATGAGTGGACGTCAGATATCGATGTTTAAGGCCATTTTGGAAACCAAGATGGCGACTTCCGGTTCAGTGGAAGTCTCTGAAACCCCATTAATATGGGTATTTTTGGAACGGGATTGATGAGTGAACGTCAGATATCGATGTTTAAGGCCATTTTGAAAACCAAGATGGCGACTTCCGGTTCAGTGGAATTCTCTGAAACCCCATCAATATGGCTATTTTTGGAACGGGATTGATGAGTGGACGTCAGATATCGATGTTTAAGGCCATTTTGAAAACCAAGATGGCGACTTCCGGTTCAGTGGAATTCTCTGAAACCCCATAAATATGGGTATTTTTGGAACGGGATTGATAAGTGGACGTCAGATATCGATGTTTAAGGCCATTTTGAAAACCAAGATGGCGACTTCCGGTTCAGTGGAATTCTCTGAAACCCCATCAATATGGCTATTTTTGGAACGGGATTGATGAGTGGACGTCAGATATCGATGTTTAAGGCCATTTTGAAAACCAAGATGGCGACTTCCGGTTCAGTGGAATTCTCTGAAACCCCATCAATATGGCTATTTTTGGAACGGGATTGATGAGTGGACGTCAGATATCGATGTTTAAGGCCATTTTGAAAACCAAGATGGCAACTTCCGGTTCAGTGGAATTCTCTGAAACCCCATAAATATGGGTATTTTTGGAACGGGATTGATGAGTGGACGTCAGATATCGATGTTTAAGGCCATTTTGGAAACCAAGATGGCGACTTCCGGTTCAGTGGAAGTCTCTGAAACCCCATTAATATGGGTATTTTTGGAACGGGATTGATGAGTGAACGTCAGATATCGATGTTTAAGGCCATTTTGAAAACCAAGATGGCGACTTCCGGTTCAGTGGAATTCTCTGAAACCCCATCAATATGGCTATTTTTGGAACGGGATTGATGAGTGGACGTCAGATATCGATGTTTAAGGCCATTTTGAAAACCAAGATGGCGACTTCCGGTTCAGTGGAATTCTCTGAAACCCCATAAATATGGGTATTTTTGGAACGGGATTGATGAGTGGACGTCAGATATCGATGTTTAAGGCCATTTTGAAAACCAAGATGGCGACTTCCGGTTCAGTGGAATTCTCTGAAACCCCATCAATATGGCTATTTTTGGAACGGGATTGATGAGTGGACGTCAGATATCGATGTTTAAGGCCATTTTGAAAACCAAGATGGCGACTTCCGGTTCAGTGGAATTCTCTGAAACCCCATAAATATGGGTATTTTTGGAACGGGATTGATGAGTGGACGTCAGATATCGATGTTTAAGGCCATTTTGGAAACCAAGATGGCGACTTCCGGTTCAGTGGAAGTCTCTGAAACCCCATTAATATGGGTATTTTTGGAACGGGATTGATGAGTGAACGTCAGATATCGATTTTTAAGGCCATTTTGAAAACCAAGATGGCGACTTCCGGTTCAGTGGAATTCTCTGAAACCCCATCAATATGGCTATTTTTGGAACGGGATTGATGAGTGGACGTCAGATATCGATGTTTAAGGCCATTTTGAAAACCAAGATGGCGACTTCCGGTTCAGTGGAATTCTCTGAAACCCCATAAATATGGGTATTTTTGGAACGGGATTGATGAGTGGACGTCAGATATCGATGTTTAAGGCCATTTTGAAAACCAAGATGGCGACTTCCGGTTCAGTGGAATTCTCTGAAACCCCATCAATATGGCTATTTTTGGAACGGGATCGATGAGTGGACGTCAGATATCGATGGCCATATTGAAAACCAAGATGGCGACTTCTGATTCGGTGGAATTCTCTGAAACCCCATCAATATGGATATTTTTGGAACGGGATTGATGAGTGGACGTCAGATATCGATGTTTAAGGCCATTTTAAAAACCAAGAAGGCGACTTCCGGTTCAGTGGAATTCTGTATAACCCAATCAGCATGCATATTTTCAGAGCGGGCCTAATAGAGCGCATGATAGAGATCAGTGTCAGAGGCCATTTGGAAAACCAAGATGGCGACTTCAGGCTCATTGGAATTCTCTAAAATCGAATCAATATGGGTATTTTTGGAATGGAATTGACGAATAGACGCTAGATATCGATGTCTGGTGCCATATTGAAATTCAAGATGGCGACTTCCGGTTCTGTGGAATTCTCCAAAGCCCAATCAATATGAGTATTTTTGGAACGGGATTGACGAGTAGGTGCCAAATATCAATGTCTGAGACCATTTCGAAAATCAAGATGGCTACTTCGGTTTAGTAAAATTTTCAATTACCACAACAATGTGAGAATTTTTTAATAGCGTTAATGAATAGATACCGGATGTCAATTCCGGAAGTCATGTTTTCATCTAAGATGGTGACTTCTATTTTAGTGCCAAGACGATGTTTTAAATATAAAGATACGCGGCGAGAAAAACAGTAAATTTGGCTGCACGGTTTTACAAATTATTTGTCTGCTAGTTTTGGCAACCAGGAATATTGTGTAAATAGCGAGTGACTTGTAGTTTTAATGAATGCTTGGCGAATTCCTTTTTTGAAATATTTCCAACAATACTCAATCATGTAACTTGGAAACGCATTGATTTACGTTACTGAGCCTGTCTACATGTTTTTCGTTGCACTAGAAAAAATGTATCGAGGATGCAGGATGCAGACATGCATTTCTTTTCATTTCAATCTCGATACTCCCCACGCATTACTTCCTAAATCCGCCATATTTGTTTACATTGCTAGTTTGGAACCGTTGTTTTGGGTTCGATTGGAACTTTTGGCTTCAGTCTTCGCGCATCTCTATAAGCATCATCTCTGCTTTAGTGTACATCTCATTCATCTTAAAAGGGGCGTCTGGTGTAGTGGGCAAAAAAATCGACTTCTTTTTTATCCGCTTAATTGTTAGTATTGAGCCTCTAGAATAGTCTCCCGCAATCTCGGTGACCACGCTGAACTTCTTTTGTTTTAAACAGCCATGCATTCCTCGCGCGTATTTGCTGTGACCAGTGATGTACCGATGGGAAAAATTCCATCTTCCCGGGTTTTTATTTTTGGGTTTAAACCGGGTTTTTTCCCAAATCATTTTAACCCGGACGAAATATGGGTTTTTTTTTCGTTTTATCGAATGTATGATGTTCATTCAATGTTTTTTAACCTTTCGACAGTCGCGCTAGTGCACTGAGTGCACGCTGCTCTGAAAATCTAGCGAAATCGTCTTAGGGCACCAGCGGCTGCTCGTTCTGTGGGCCATAAGCGCGACTTCCGGAGGATTAAAGAATCTTGCATTTACATTTGAGAGACCGAAAATAAAAGTCGCAAGGATAAAACATAATTTGTAGAACCCACTCCAGATATCTTAGCATGTAAAAATCGAATATAAACATCAAGCGTAAAAATCGGACAGAGATCCTTGAGCATGAGAATCGCTTAGAATATTCTCACCCGAAAAAGTCGGCAAGTATGAACTTCCAGTATAATTCGCTCACAGGAAATTCCGTACAATGTTACATTCAAGATTAAAAGTTGGATAAAGAAAAGTCCTTTGTAAGAACCGGATATACTTTTTTACGGTTTTTATTCTATAGGACATAATCGAAAAGCTCCTGCCCGATTTTGAAACTTGAAGTTCAAATCCAATTTTCATATTCTAGTATATTTATAACGGGTTTTACGAAGCAATTTCTGTTCCTGCTACTTTGATTTCGGTCCATTTCATATTCCAACTTGTTTCATATAATACTGGGAACAATAGTCATTATTAGTCTGACTAGTGAAAATTAGAATAATCGTGTGATACCAGAACTACTTTTATTCTGCTTGTTATTCATTTTAGAGGTTGCTATATTTTTACCGAAATAAGGTAGGTATTCACACAAAATTTAGAAAATACCTATTTAGTTCGGTGAAAAGTAAAAGTGAGTAATATGCAAAAAAGGGAGTGGCCTTGACATTCGTCTTAAGTATGAACAGTAATCAGAACTCTCACAAATCGCAATCCAAATTCTTTCGGCATCAACTACATCAGAAACAGTAGAAAAAATGTTTAGCACGTTTAGGTGGATTCACAGTAAGCAACGCAATCGACTTAGCCCAAAACGTGTTGAAAAGTTTCATCACTTATTTAACCACAATATTTGTAAAGAAATGTTGGATCACCCCTATAACAATGATTCAATCGAGGAAAACCATTCAGAATTCATGTACATGCAAAACTTTATAACAATAATGCTAAAAAAAATAAAAATGTTTGGATAGCAATACATTAATGTTCAATTACTAAAATATCAAAAAATTGCAAAAAACCCAATCTTCCCGCGAAAAAACCGTTTTAACCGGGAAAAAACCTTAGGTTTTTTCCCCAAAATTATAAAAACCCGATTTGGTACACCACTGGCTGTGACAAACGCAGATTTCAATCTATCGGCAACAATTTTCTTAAGACTGACAGCGATAAAAATACAGTGTGAACAATACACTTTAAACTACTTCCACCCAAATTTTTAAGAGAAAATACCAAATGGATTGTTTTCCATGTCATTTTTTCCGTGATGCAATTTGATATGGAGTATCCTTTAATAGCGTTTTTTCGAAACCGCGTTTTTCAAATTGGTGAACACGATAACTCAAAAACTAATCAAAGAATTGACTTGATTTTTTTTATGAAAATGCACAATATGTGTAGCCTGTCGGTGAACCACAGAAAACAGAATGAAAAAATTGTTCTCTCTATTATTTTGAAGAAAAGTGCACGAATTTTACAGAAAAATATGAGATTTTTCGGTTTACATGAAGCCATTTTCCTAAACTCGAACTTTTTTTGGGTTTATCGAGTCTAAGCTTTACAAATTTTACTTAATTTCCTGTGTCAAACAATTTTATCAAGAGTCATCGTGTTAGCCGCGGCGCTCCTCGACGTGGAAATGGTTGGACGTCTACTCTTGGAACGCTCGTATGTGTGGCTCTGCGTGGCTGCCGACCCTATTCTGCGCGGCGTGTGACGTGAGACGACTAATCCCACCTCACTCTACGTGACTTCACCCAATTCTGAAGAGTCACTTCGGGTGACGTGAGACTCCCATTTAACCGCAATGAGGAATCTCACCTCACCCGAGTCGACTCTCAGAATCGGGTGAGAAAAGTCACGTAAAGTGAGGTGAGTTTCGTCGTCTCACGTCACACGCCGCGCAGAATAATATTTTTTTCGTACAGAATAAACGTACAAATTTAAAGCTTAACATTGCATAAAAGATGCATTATTTCCTTGCCTTCAAAATCGTAAAACAAAATAACTTTCGGTTTGAGCACTTTACACCAGACGCCCCCTTAATAATACAGCGAAGACCTGATTTTATTATTTCCCTCTGATTATGTCAGCTTTTTGATTCGACTTTGAGTCTCGCATGAAGATTCGCTCGATGAGCTCTAGCAGACGAACCAACTCAAATTCGAGTAAATCCATTCATGAGCACATTTTTCTTATCTTATAAATGCAAAATATACAAAAATAAATGTATCTTTTTGTTTTACGCTGGATATTTATACTCAGACCTCTGGCAACTGCATATTTGTCAATCCAGTTCCAAAACACTCCATGTTGTTAGTTATACAGAATATCGCTAAGCCGATAGTCTCAATGTTGTATTTCAAAATGGCCTCAGACATTGATCTCTATCATGCGCTCATTAGGCCCGCTCGGAAAATATGCATACTGATTGGGTTATTGAAAATTCTGTTAGACCGGAAGTCGTCATCTTGGTATTCCAAATGGCCTCAGGCATCGATATTTGGTGCCTACTCGTTAACACTGTACCGAAAACAACCATATTGTTAAAGTGCGGGACAAAAGGAAACCTCAAGATCCGACGTTTCCACTTTTCCAAAAACCTAAGGAATTGGAAAAAGCAAAAACCGTGCTACTTGCATAATCCGTGCAAATAAAACCTGTTCAAAAATCGTCTAAGTCTTTTGCCTTCAAAAGGACTTAGAACATTTTTGATAAAACTCCGAAATCATCCCTTTTCCTAAAATCGTCTAAGTCTTTTGCATTGAATGTAACTTCCGGTTCAGTGGAATTCTCTGAAACCCCATAAATATGGGTATTTTTGGAACGGGATTGATGAGTGGACGTCAGATATCGATGTTTAAGGCCATTTTGGAAACCAAGATGGCGACTTCCGGTTCAGTGGAAGTCTCTGAAACCCCATTAATATGGGTATTTTTGGAACGGGATTGATGAGTGAACGTCAGATATCGATGTTTAAGGCCATTTTGAAAACCAAGATGGCGACTTCCGGTTCAGTGGAATTCTCTGAAACCCCATCAATATGGCTATTTTTGGAACGGGATTGATGAGTGGACGTCAGATATCGATGTTTAAGGCCATTTTGAAAACCAAGATGGCGACTTCCGGTTCAGTGGAATTCTCTGAAACCCCATTAATATGGGTATTTTTGGAACGGGATTGATGAGTGGACGTCAGATATCGATGTTTAAGGCCATTTTGAAAACCAAGATGGCGACTTCCGGTTCAGTGGAATTCTCTGAAACCCCATCAATATGGCTATTTTTGGAACGGGATTGATGAGTGGACGTCAGATATCGATGGCCATATTGAAAACCAAGATGGCGACTTCCGGTTCAGTGGAATTCTCTGAAACCCCATCAATATGGCTATTTTTGGAACGGGATTGATGAGTGGACGTCAGATATCGATGTTTAAGGCCATTTTGAAAACCAAGATGGCAACTTCCGGTTCAGTGGAATTCTCTGAAACCCCATAAATATGGGTATTTTTGGAACGGGATTGATGAGTGGACGTCAGATATCAATGTTTAAGGCCATTTTGGAAACCAAGATGGCGACTTCCGGTTCAGTGGAAGTCTCTGAAACCCCATTAATATGGGTATTTTTGGAACGGGATTGATGAGTGAACGTCAGATATCGATGTTTAAGGCCATTTTGAAAACCAAGATGGCGACTTCCGGTTCAGTGGAATTCTCTGAAACCCCATCAATATGGCTATTTTTGGAACGGGATTGATGAGTGGACGTCAGATATCGATGTTTAAGGCCATTTTGAAAACCAAGATGGCGACTTCCGGTTCAGTGGAATTCTCTGAAACCCCATCAATATGGCTATTTTTGGAACGGGATTGATGAGTGGACGTCAGATATCGATGTTTAAGGCCATTTTGAAAACCATGATGGCGACTTCCGGTTCAGTGGAATTCTCTGAAACCCCATAAATATGGGTATTTTTGGAACGGGATTGATGAGTGGACGTCAGATATCGATGTTTAAGGCCATTTTGGAAACCAAGATGGCGACTTCCGGTTCAGTGGAAGTCTCTGAAACCCCATTAATATGGGTATTTTTGGAACGGGATTGATGAGTGAACGTCAGATATCGATGTTTAAGGCCATTTTGAAAACCAAGATGGCGACTTCCGGTTCAGTGGAATTCTCTGAAACCCCATCAATATGGCTATTTTTGGAACGGGATTGATGAGTGGACGTCAGATATCGATGTTTAAGGCCATTTTGAAAACCAAGATGGCGACTTCCGGTTCAGTGGAATTCTCTGAAACCCCATAAATATGGGTATTTTTGGAACGGGATTGATGAGTGGACGTCAGATATCGATGTTTAAGGCCATTTTGAAAACCAAGATGGCGACTTCCGGTTCAGTGGAATTCTCTGAAACCCCATCAATATGGCTATTTTTGGAACGGGATTGATGAGTGGACGTCAGATATCGATGGCCATATTGAAAACCAAGATGGCGACTTCTGATTCGGTGGAATTCTCTGAAACCCCATCAATATGGATATTTTTGGAACGGGATTGATGAGTGGACGTCAGATATCGATGTTTAAGGCCATTTTAAAAACCAAGAAGGCGACTTCCGGTTCAGTGGAATTCTGTATAACCCAATCAGCATGCATATTTTCAGAGCGGGCCTAATAGAGCGCATGATAGAGATCAGTGTCAGAGGCCATTTGGAAAACCAAGATGGCGACTTCAGGTTCATTGGAATTCTCTAAAATCGAATCAATATGGGTATTTTTGGAATGGAATTGACGAATAGACGCTAGATATCGATGTCTGGTGCCATATTGAAATTCAAGATGGCGACTTCCGGTTCTGTGGAATTCTCCAAAGCCCAATCAATATGAGTATTTTTGGAACGGGATTGACGAGTAGGTGCCAAATATCAATGTCTGAGACCATTTCGAAAATCAAGATGGCTACTTCGGTTTAGTAAAATTTTCAATTACCACAACAATGTGAGAATTTTTTAATAGCGTTAATGAATAGATACCGGATGTCAATTCCGGAAGTCATGTTTTCATCTAAGATGGTGACTTCTATTTTAGTGCCAAGACGATGTTTTAAATATAAAGATACGCGGCGAGAAAAACAGTAAATTTGGCTGCACGGTTTTACAAATTATTTGTCTGCTAGTTTTGGCAACCAGGAATATTGTGTAAATAGCGAGTGACTTGTAGTTTTAATGAATGCTTGGCGAATTCCTTTTTTGAAATATTTCCAACAATACTCAATCATGTAACTTGGAAACGCATTGATTTACGTTACTGAGCCTGTCTACATGTTTTTCGTTGCACTAGAAAAAATGTATCGAGGATGCAGGATGCAGACATGCATTTCTTTTCATTTCAATCTCGATACTCCCCACGCATTACTTCCTAAATCCGCCATATTTGTTTACATTGCTAGTTTGGAACCGTTGTTTTGGGTTCGATTGGAACTTTTGGCTTCAGTCTTCGCGCATCTCTATAAGCATCATCTCTGCTTTAGTGTACATCTCATTCATCTTAAGGGGGCGTCTGGTGTAGTGGGCAAAAAAATCGACTTCTTTTTTATCCGCTTAATTGTTAGTATTGAGCCTCTAGAATAGTCTCCCGCAATCTCGGTGACCACACTGAACTTCTTTTGTTTTAAACAGCCATGCATTCCTCGCGCGTATTTGCTGTGACCAGTGATGTACCGATGGGAAAAATTCCATCTTCCCGGGTTTTTATTTTTGGGTTTAAACCGGGTTTTTTCCCAAATCATTTTAACCCGGACGAAATATGGGTTTTTTTCGTTTTATCGAATGTATGATGTTTATTCAATGTTTTTTAACCTTTCGACAGTCGCGCTAGTGCACTGAGTGCACGCTGCTCTGAAAATCTAGCGAAATCGTCTTAGGGCACCAGCGGCTGCTCGTTCTGTGGGCCATAAGCGCGACTTCCGGAGGATTAAAGAATCTTGCATTTACATTTGAGAGACCGAAAATAAAAGTCGCAAGGATAAAACATAATTTGTAGAACCCACTCCAGATATCTTAGCATGTAAAAATCGAATATAAACATCAAGCGTAAAAATCGGACAGAGATCCTTGAGCATGAGAATCGCTTAGAATATTCTCACCCGAAAAAGTCGGCAAGTATGAACTTCCAGTATAATTCGCTCACAGGAAATTCCGTACAATGTTACATTCAAGATTAAAAGTTGGATAAAGAAAAGTCCTTTGTAAGAACCGGATATACTTTTTTACGGTTTTTATTCTATAGGACATAATCGAAAAGCTCCTGCCCGATTTTGAAACTTGAAGTTCAAATCCAATTTTCATATTCTAGTATATTTATAACGGGTTTTACGAAGCAATTTCTGTTCCTGCTACTTTGATTTCGGTCCATTTCATATTCCAACTTGTTTCATATAATACTGGGAACAATAGTCATTATTAGTCTGACTAGTGAAAATTAGAATAATCGTGTGATACCAGAACTACTTTTATTCTGCTTGTTATTCATTTTAGAGGTTGCTATATTTTTACCGAAATAAGGTAGGTATTCACACAAAATTTAGAAAATAGCTATTTAGTTCGGTGAAAAGTAAAAGTGAGTAATATGCAAAAAAGGGAGTGGCCTTGACATTCGTCTTAAGTATGAACAGTAATCAGAACTCTCACAAATCGCAATCCAAATTCTTTCGGCATCAACTACATCAGAAACAGTAGAAAAAATGTTTAGCACGTTTAGGTGGATTCACAGTAAGCAACGCAATCGACTTAGCCCAAAACGTGTTGAAAAGTTTCATCACTTATTTAACCACAATATTTGTAAAGAAATGTTGGATCACCCCTATAACAATGATTCAATCGAGGAAAACCATTCAGAATTCATGTACATGCAAAACTTTATAACAATAATGCTAAAAAAAAATAAAAATGTTTGGATAGCAATACATTAATGTTCAATTACTAAAATATCAAAAAATTGCAAAAAACCCAATCTTCCCGCGAAAAAACCGTTTTAACCGGGAAAAAACCTTAGGTTTTTTCCCCAAAATTATAAAAACCCGATTTGGTACACCACTGGCTGTGACACACGCAGATTTCAATCTATCGGCAACAATTTTCTTAAGACTGACAGCGATAAAAATACAGTGTGAACAATACACTTTAAACTACTTCCACCCAAATTTTTAAGAGAAAATACCAAATGGATTGTTTTCCATGTCATTTTTTCCGTGATGCAATTTGATATGGAGTATCCTTTAATAGCGTTTTTTCGAAACCGCGTTTTTCAAATTGGTGAACACGATAACTCAAAAACTAATCAAAGAATTGACTTGATTTTTTTATGAAAATGCACAATATGTGTAGCCTGTCGGTGAACCACAGAAAACAGAATGAAAAAATTGTTCTCTCTATTATTTTAAAGAAAAGTGCACGAATTTTACAGAAAAATATGAGATTTTTCGGTTTACATGAAGCCATTTTCCTAAACTCGAACTTTTTTTGGGTTTATCGAGTCTAAGCTTTACAAATTTTACTTAATTTCCTGTGTCAAACAATTTTATCAAGAGTCATCGTGTTAGCCGCGGCGCTCCTCGACGTGGAAATGGTTGGACGTCTACTCTTGGAACGCTCGTATGTGTGGCTCTGCGTGGCTGCCGACCCTATTCTGCGCGGCGTGTGACGTGAGACGACTAATCCCACCTCACTCTACGTGACTTCACCCAATTCTGAAGAGTCACTTCGGGTGACGTGAGACTCCCATTTAACCGCAATGAGGAATCTCACCTCACCCGAGTCGACTCTCAGAATCGGGTGAGAAAAGTCACGTAAAGTGAGGTGAGTTTCGTCGTCTCACGTCACACGCCGCGCAGAATAATATTTTTTTCGTACAGAATAAACGTACAAATTTAAAGCTTAACATTGCATAAAAGATGCATTATTTCCTTGCCTTCAAAATCGTAAAACAAAATAACTTTCGGTTTGAGCACTTTACACCAGACGCCCCCTTAATAATACAGCGAAGACCTGATTTTATTATTTCCCTCTGATTATGTCAGCTTTTTGATTCGACTTTGAGTCTCGCATGAAGATTCGCTCGATGAGCTCTAGCAGACGAACCAACTCAAATTCGAGTAAATCCATTCATGAGCACATTTTTCTTATCTTATAAATGCAAAATATACAAAAATAAATGTATCTTTTTGTTTTACGCTGGATATTTATACTCAGACCTCTGGCAACTGCATATTTGTCAATCCAGTTCCAAAACACTCCATGTTGTTAGTTATACAGAATATCGCTAAGCCGATAGTCTCAATGTTGTATTTCAAAATGGCCTCAGACATTGATCTCTATCATGCGCTCATTAGGCCCGCTCGGAAAATATGCATACTGATTGGGTTATTGAAAATTCTGTTAGACCGGAAGTCGTCATCTTGGTATTCCAAATGGCCTCAGGCATCGATATTTGGTGCCTACTCGTTAACACTGTACCGAAAACAACCATATTGTTAAAGTGCGGGACAAAAGGAAACCTCAAGATCCGACGTTTCCACTTTTCCAAAAACCTAAGGAATTGGAAAAAGCAAAAACCGTGCTACTTGCATAATCCGTGCAAATAAAACCTGTTCAAAAATCGTCTAAGTCTTTTGCCTTCAAAAGGACTTAGAACATTTTTGATAAAACTCCGAAATCATCCCTTTTCCTAAAATCGTCTAAGTCTTTTGCATTGAATGTAACTTCCGGTTCAGTGGAATTCTCTGAAACCCCATAAATATGGGTATTTTTGGAACGGGATTGATGAGTGGACGTCAGATATCGATGTTTAAGGCCATTTTGGAAACCAAGATGGCGACTTCCGGTTCAGTGGAAGTCTCTGAAACCCCATTAATATGGGTATTTTTGGAACGGGATTGATGAGTGAACGTCAGATATCGATGTTTAAGGCCATTTTGAAAACCAAGATGGCGACTTCCGGTTCAGTGGAATTCTCTGAAACCCCATCAATATGGCTATTTTTGGAACGGGATTGATGAGTGGACGTCAGATATCGATGTTTAAGGCCATTTTGAAAACCAAGATGGCGACTTCCGGTTCAGTGGAATTCTCTGAAACCCCATAAATATGGGTATTTTTGGAACGGGATTGATGAGTGGACGTCAGATATCGATGTTTAAGGCCATTTTGAAAACCAAGATGGCGACTTCCGGTTCAGTGGAATTCTCTGAAACCCCATCAATATGGCTATTTTTGGAACGGGATTGATGAGTGGACGTCAGATATCGATGGCCATATTGAAAACCAAGATGGCGACTTCTGATTCGGTGGAATTCTCTGAAACCCCATCAATATGGATATTTGTGGAACGGGATTGATGAGTGGACGTCAGATATCGATGTTTAAGGCCATTTTAAAAACCAAGAAGGCGACTTCCGGTTCAGTGGAATTCTGTATAACCCAATCAGCATGCATATTTTCAGAGCGGGCCTAATAGAGCGCATGATAGAGATCAGTGTCAGAGGCCATTTGGAAAACCAAGATGGCGACTTCAGGTTCATTGGAATTCTCTAAAATCGAATCAATATGGGTATTTTTGGAATGGAATTGACGAATAGACGCTAGATATCGATGTCTGGTGCCATATTGAAATTCAAGATGGCGACTTCCGGTTCTGTGGAATTCTCCAAAGCCCAATCAATATGAGTATTTTTGGAACGGGATTGACGAGTAGGTGCCAAATATCAATGTCTGAGACCATTTCGAAAATCAAGATGGCTACTTCGGTTTAGTAAAATTTTCAATTACCACAACAATGTGAGAATTTTTTAATAGCGTTAATGAATAGATACCGGATGTCAATTCCGGAAGTCATGTTTTCATCTAAGATGGTGACTTCTATTTTAGTGCCAAGACGATGTTTTAAATATAAAGATACGCGGCGAGAAAAACAGTAAATTTGGCTGCACGGTTTTACAAATTATTTGTCTGCTAGTTTTGGCAACCAGGAATATTGTGTAAATAGCGAGTGACTTGTAGTTTTAATGAATGCTTGGCGAATTCCTTTTTTGAAATATTTCCAACAATACTCAATCATGTAACTTGGAAACGCATTGATTTACGTTACTGAGCCTGTCTACATGTTTTTCGTTGCACTAGAAAAAATGTATCGAGGATGCAGGATGCAGACATGCATTTCTTTTCATTTCAATCTCGATACTCCCCACGCATTACTTCCTAAATCCGCCATATTTGTTTACATTGCTAGTTTGGAACCGTTGTTTTGGGTTCGATTGGAACTTTTGGCTTCAGTCTTCGCGCATCTCTATAAGCATCATCTCTGCTTTAGTGTACATCTCATTCATCTTAAGGGGGCGTCTGGTGTAGTGGGCAAAAAAATCGACTTCTTTTTTATCCGCTTAATTGTTAGTATTGAGCCTCTAGAATAGTCTCCCGCAATCTCGGTGACCACGCTGAACTTCTTTTGTTTTAAACAGCCATGCATTCCTCGCGCGTATTTGCTGTGACCAGTGATGTACCGATGGGAAAAATTCCATCTTCCCGGGTTTTTATTTTTGGGTTTAAACCGGGTTTTTTTCCCAAATCATTTTAACCCGGACGAAATATGGGTTTTTTTTCGTTTTATCGAATGTATGATGTTCATTCAATGTTTTTTAACCTTTCGACAGTCGCGCTAGTGCACTGAGTGCACGCTGCTCTGAAAATCTAGCGAAATCGTCTTAGGGCACCAGCGGCTGCTCGTTCTGTGGGCCATACGCGCGACTTCCGGAGGATTAAAGAATCTTGCATTTACATTTGAGAGACCGAAAATAAAAGTCGCAAGGATAAAACATAATTTGTAGAACCCACTCCAGATATCTTAGCATGTAAAAATCGAATATAAACATCAAGCGTAAAAATCGGACAGAGATCCTTGAGCATGAGAATCGCTTAGAATATTCTCACCCGAAAAAGTCGGCAAGTATGAACTTCCAGTATAATTCGCTCACAGGAAATTCCGTACAATGTTACATTCAAGATTAAAAGTTGGATTAAGAAAAGTCCTTTGTAAGAACCGGATATACTTTTTTACGGTTTTTATTCTATAGGACATAATCGAAAAGCTCCTGCCCGATTTTGAAACTTGAAGTTCAAATCCAATTTTCATATTCTAGTATATTTATAACGGGTTTTACGAAGCAATTTCTGTTCCTGCTACTTTGATTTCGGTCCATTTCATATTCCAACTTGTTTCATATAATACTGGGAACAATAGTCATTATTAGTCTGACTAGTGAAAATTAGAATAATCGTGTGATACCAGAACTACTTTTATTCTGCTTGTTATTCATTTTAGAGGTTGCTATATTTTTACCGAAATAAGGTAGGTATTCACACAAAATTTAGAAAATAGCTATTTAGTTCGGTGAAAAGTAAAAGTGAGTAATATGCAAAAAAGGGAGTGGCCTTGACATTCGTCTTAAGTATGAACAGTAATCAGAACTCTCACAAATCGCAATCCAAATTCTTTCGGCATCAACTACATCAGAAACAGTAGAAAAAATGTTTAGCACGTTTAGGTGGATTCACAGTAAGCAACGCAATCGACTTAGCCCAAAACGTGTTGAAAAGTTTCATCACTTATTTAACCACAATATTTGTAAAGAAATGTTGGATCACCCCTATAACAATGATTCAATCGAGGAAAACCATTCAGAATTCATGTACATGCAAAACTTTATAACAATAATGCTAAAAAAAAATAAAAATGTTTGGATAGCAATACATTAATGTTCAATTACTAAAATATCAAAAAATTGCAAAAAACCCAATCTTCCCGCGAAAAAACCGTTTTAACCGGGAAAAAACCTTAGGTTTTTCCCCAAAATTATAAAAACCCGATTTGGTACACCACTGGCTGTGACACACGCAGATTTCAATCTATCGGCAACAATTTTCTTAAGACTGACAGCGATAAAAATACAGTGTGAACAATACACTTTAAACTACTTCCACCCAAATTTTTAAGAGAAAATACCAAATGGATTGTTTTCCATGTCATTTTTTCCGTGATGCAATTTGATATGGAGTATCCTTTAATAGCGTTTTTTCGAAACCGCGTTTTTCAAATTGGTGAACACGATAACTCAAAAACTAATCAAAGAATTGACTTGATTTTTTTTATGAAAATGCACAATATGTGTAGCCTGTCGGTGAACCACAGAAAACAGAATGAAAAAATTGTTCTCTCTATTATTTTGAAGAAAAGTGCACGAATTTTACAGAAAAATATGAGATTTTTCGGTTTACATGAAGCCATTTTCCTAAACTCGAACTTTTTTTGGGTTTATCGAGTCTAAGCTTTACAAATTTTACTTAATTTCCTGTGTCAAACAATTTTATCAAGAGTCATCGTGTTAGCCGCGGCGCTCCTCGACGTGGAAATGGTTGGACGTCTACTCTTGGAACGCTCGTATGTGTGGCTCTGCGTGGCTGCCGACCCTATTCTGCGCGGCGTGTGACGTGAGACGACTAATCCCACCTCACTCTACGTGACTTCACCCAATTCTGAAGAGTCACTTCGGGTGACGTGAGACTCCCATTTAACCGCAATGAGGAATCTCACCTCACCCGAGTCGACTCTCAGAATCGGGTGAGAAAAGTCACGTAAAGTGAGGTGAGTTTCGTCGTCTCACGTCACACGCCGCGCAGAATAATATTTTTTTCGTACAGAATAAACGTACAAATTTAAAGCTTAACATTGCATAAAAGATGCATTATTTCCTTGCCTTCAAAATCGTAAAACAAAATAACTTTCGGTTTGAGCACTTTACACCAGACGCCCCCTTAATAATACAGCGAAGACCTGATTTTATTATTTCCCTCTGATTATGTCAGCTTTTTGATTCGACTTTGAGTCTCGCATGAAGATTCGCTCGATGAGCTCTAGCAGACGAACCAACTCAAATTCGAGTAAATCCATTCATGAGCACATTTTTCTTATCTTATAAATGCAAAATATACAAAAATAAATGTATCTTTTTGTTTTACGCTGGATATTTATACTCAGACCTCTGGCAACTGCATATTTGTCAATCCAGTTCCAAAACACTCCATGTTGTTAGTTATACAGAATATCGCTAAGCCGATAGTCTCAATGTTGTATTTCAAAATGGCCTCAGACATTGATCTCTATCATGCGCTCATTAGGCCCGCTCGGAAAATATGCATACTGATTGGGTTATTGAAAATTCTGTTAGACCGGAAGTCGTCATCTTGGTATTCCAAATGGCCTCAGGCATCGATATTTGGTGCCTACTCGTTAACACTGTACCGAAAACAACCATATTGTTAAAGTGCGGGACAAAAGGAAACCTCAAGATCCGACGTTTCCACTTTTCCAAAAACCTAAGGAATTGGAAAAAGCAAAAACCGTGCTACTTGCATAATCCGTGCAAATAAAACCTGTTCAAAAATCGTCTAAGTCTTTTGCCTTCAAAAGGACTTAGAACATTTTTGATAAAACTCCGAAATCATCCCTTTTCCTAAAATCGTCTAAGTCTTTTGCATTGAATGTAACTTCCGGTTCAGTGGAATTCTCTGAAACCCCATAAATATGGGTATTTTTGGAACGGGATTGATGAGTGGACGTCAGATATCGATGTTTAAGGCCATTTTGGAAACCAAGATGGCGACTTCCGGTTCAGTGGAAGTCTCTGAAACCCCATTAATATGGGTATTTTTGGAACGGGATTGATGAGTGAACGTCAGATATCGATGTTTAAGGCCATTTTGAAAACCAAGATGGCGACTTCCGGTTCAGTGGAATTCTCTGAAACCCCATCAATATGGCTATTTTTGGAACGGGATTGATGAGTGGACGTCAGATATCGATGTTTAAGGCCATTTTGAAAACCAAGATGGCGACTTCCGGTTCAGTGGAATTCTCTGAAACCCCATAAATATGGGTATTTTTGGAACGGGATTGATGAGTGGACGTCAGATATCGATGTTTAAGGCCATTTTGAAAACCAAGATGGCGACTTCCGGTTCAGTGGAATTCTCTGAAACCCCATCAATATGGCTATTTTTGGAACGGGATTGATGAGTGGACGTCAGATATCGATGGCCATATTGAAAACCAAGATGGCGACTTCTGATTCGGTGGAATTCTCTGAAACCCCATCAATATGGATATTTGTGGAACGGGATTGATGAGTGGACGTCAGATATCGATGTTTAAGGCCATTTTAAAAACCAAGAAGGCGACTTCCGGTTCAGTGGAATTCTGTATAACCCAATCAGCATGCATATTTTCAGAGCGGGCCTAATAGAGCGCATGATAGAGATCAGTGTCAGAGGCCATTTGGAAAACCAAGATGGCGACTTCAGGTTCATTGGAATTCTCTAAAATCGAATCAATATGGGTATTTTTGGAATGGAATTGACGAATAGACGCTAGATATCGATGTCTGGTGCCATATTGAAATTCAAGATGGCGACTTCCGGTTCTGTGGAATTCTCCAAAGCCCAATCAATATGAGTATTTTTGGAACGGGATTGACGAGTAGGTGCCAAATATCAATGTCTGAGACCATTTCGAAAATCAAGATGGCTACTTCGGTTTAGTAAAATTTTCAATTACCACAACAATGTGAGAATTTTTTAATAGCGTTAATGAATAGATACCGGATGTCAATTCCGGAAGTCATGTTTTCATCTAAGATGGTGACTTCTATTTTAGTGCCAAGACGATGTTTTAAATATAAAGATACGCGGCGAGAAAAACAGTAAATTTGGCTGCACGGTTTTACAAATTATTTGTCTGCTAGTTTTGGCAACCAGGAATATTGTGTAAATAGCGAGTGACTTGTAGTTTTAATGAATGCTTGGCGAATTCCTTTTTTGAAATATTTCCAACAATACTCAATCATGTAACTTGGAAACGCATTGATTTACGTTACTGAGCCTGTCTACATGTTTTTCGTTGCACTAGAAAAAATGTATCGAGGATGCAGGATGCAGACATGCATTTCTTTTCATTTCAATCTCGATACTCCCCACGCATTACTTCCTAAATCCGCCATATTTGTTTACATTGCTAGTTTGGAACCGTTGTTTTGGGTTCGATTGGAACTTTTGGCTTCAGTCTTCGCGCATCTCTATAAGCATCATCTCTGCTTTAGTGTACATCTCATTCATCTTAAGGGGGCGTCTGGTGTAGTGGGCAAAAAAATCGACTTCTTTTTTATCCGCTTAATTGTTAGTATTGAGCCTCTAGAATAGTCTCCCGCAATCTCGGTGACCACGCTGAACTTCTTTTGTTTTAAACAGCCATGCATTCCTCGCGCGTATTTGCTGTGACCAGTGATGTACCGATGGGAAAAATTCCATCTTCCCGGGTTTTTATTTTTGGGTTTAAACCGGGTTTTTTTCCCAAATCATTTTAACCCGGACGAAATATGGGTTTTTTTTCGTTTTATCGAATGTATGATGTTCATTCAATGTTTTTTAACCTTTCGACAGTCGCGCTAGTGCACTGAGTGCACGCTGCTCTGAAAATCTAGCGAAATCGTCTTAGGGCACCAGCGGCTGCTCGTTCTGTGGGCCATACGCGCGACTTCCGGAGGATTAAAGAATCTTGCATTTACATTTGAGAGACCGAAAATAAAAGTCGCAAGGATAAAACATAATTTGTAGAACCCACTCCAGATATCTTAGCATGTAAAAATCGAATATAAACATCAAGCGTAAAAATCGGACAGAGATCCTTGAGCATGAGAATCGCTTAGAATATTCTCACCCGAAAAAGTCGGCAAGTATGAACTTCCAGTATAATTCGCTCACAGGAAATTCCGTACAATGTTACATTCAAGATTAAAAGTTGGATTAAGAAAAGTCCTTTGTAAGAACCGGATATACTTTTTTACGGTTTTTATTCTATAGGACATAATCGAAAAGCTCCTGCCCGATTTTGAAACTTGAAGTTCAAATCCAATTTTCATATTCTAGTATATTTATAACGGGTTTTACGAAGCAATTTCTGTTCCTGCTACTTTGATTTCGGTCCATTTCATATTCCAACTTGTTTCATATAATACTGGGAACAATAGTCATTATTAGTCTGACTAGTGAAAATTAGAATAATCGTGTGATACCAGAACTACTTTTATTCTGCTTGTTATTCATTTTAGAAGTTGCTATATTTTTACCGAAATAAGGTAGGTATTCACACAAAATTTAGAAAATAGCTATTTAGTTCGGTGAAAAGTAAAAGTGAGTAATATGCAAAAAAGGGAGTGGCCTTGACATTCGTCTTAAGTATGAACAGTAATCAGAACTCTCACAAATCGCAATCCAAATTCTTTCGGCATCAACTACATCAGAAACAGTAGAAAAAATGTTTAGCACGTTTAGGTGGATTCACAGTAAGCAACGCAATCGACTTAGCCCAAAACGTGTTGAAAAGTTTCATCACTTATTTAACCACAATATTTGTAAAGAAATGTTGGATCACCCCTATAACAATGATTCAATCGAGGAAAACCATTCAGAATTCATGTACATGCAAAACTTTATAACAATAATGCTAAAAAAAAATAAAAATGTTTGGATAGCAATACATTAATGTTCAATTACTAAAATATCAAAAAATTGCAAAAAACCCAATCTTCCCGCGAAAAAACCGTTTTAACCGGGAAAAAACCTTAGGTTTTTCCCCAAAATTATAAAAACCCGATTTGGTACACCACTGGCTGTGACACACGCAGATTTCAATCTATCGGCAACAATTTTCTTAAGACTGACAGCGATAAAAATACAGTGTGAACAATACACTTTAAACTACTTCCACCCAAATTTTTAAGAGAAAATACCAAATGGATTGTTTTCCATGTCATTTTTTCCGTGATGCAATTTGATATGGAGTATCCTTTAATAGCGTTTTTTCGAAACCGCGTTTTTCAAATTGGTGAACACGATAACTCAAAAACTAATCAAAGAATTGACTTGATTTTTTTTATGAAAATGCACAATATGTGTAGCCTGTCGGTGAACCACAGAAAACAGAATGAAAAAATTGTTCTCTCTATTATTTTGAAGAAAAGTGCACGAATTTTACAGAAAAATATGAGATTTTTCGGTTTACATGAAGCCATTTTCCTAAACTCGAACTTTTTTTGGGTTTATCGAGTCTAAGCTTTACAAATTTTACTTAATTTCCTGTGTCAAACAATTTTATCAAGAGTCATCGTGTTAGCCGCGGCGCTCCTCGACGTGGAAATGGTTGGACGTCTACTCTTGGAACGCTCGTATGTGTGGCTCTGCGTGGCTGCCGACCCTATTCTGCGCGGCGTGTGACGTGAGACGACTAATCCCACCTCACTCTACGTGACTTCACCCAATTCTGAAGAGTCACTTCGGGTGACGTGAGACTCCCATTTAACCGCAATGAGGAATCTCACCTCACCCGAGTCGACTCTCAGAATCGGGTGAGAAAAGTCACGTAAAGTGAGGTGAGTTTCGTCGTCTCACGTCACACGCCGCGCAGAATAATATTTTTTTCGTACAGAATAAACGTACAAATTTAAAGCTTAACATTGCATAAAAGATGCATTATTTCCTTGCCTTCAAAATCGTAAAACAAAATAACTTTCGGTTTGAGCACTTTACACCAGACGCCCCCTTAATAATACAGCGAAGACCTGATTTTATTATTTCCCTCTGATTATGTCAGCTTTTTGATTCGACTTTGAGTCTCGCATGAAGATTCGCTCGATGAGCTCTAGCAGACGAACCAACTCAAATTCGAGTAAATCCATTCATGAGCACATTTTTCTTATCTTATAAATGCAAAATATACAAAAATAAATGTATCTTTTTGTTTTACGCTGGATATTTATACTCAGACCTCTGGCAACTGCATATTTGTCAATCCAGTTCCAAAACACTCCATGTTGTTAGTTATACAGAATATCGCTAAGCCGATAGTCTCAATGTTGTATTTCAAAATGGCCTCAGACATTGATCTCTATCATGCGCTCATTAGGCCCGCTCGGAAAATATGCATACTGATTGGGTTATTGAAAATTCTGTTAGACCGGAAGTCGTCATCTTGGTATTCCAAATGGCCTCAGGCATCGATATTTGGTGCCTACTCGTTAACACTGTACCGAAAACAACCATATTGTTAAAGTGCGGGACAAAAGGAAACCTCAAGATCCGACGTTTCCACTTTTCCAAAAACCTAAGGAATTGGAAAAAGCAAAAACCGTGCTACTTGCATAATCCGTGCAAATAAAACCTGTTCAAAAATCGTCTAAGTCTTTTGCCTTCAAAAGGACTTAGAACATTTTTGATAAAACTCCGAAATCATCCCTTTTCCTAAAATCGTCTAAGTCTTTTGCATTGAATGTAACGCGGTTTTTTTTTGCACGATTTTCGGAATTAACGCGGTTTTTTTTGCACGGTTTTCTGAATTAACACGGTTTTTTTTACACGGATTTCGCAATTAACGCGGTTTTTTTTACACGGATTTCGCAATTAACGCGATTTTTTTACACGGATTTCGCAATTAACGCGGTTTTTTTTGCACGGTTTTTTTTTACACGGTACGTATCCCCCGTGTAAAAAAAACCTTAGGTAATTGGTAACTATCTCTGGGATAAAACCAACGTTCCACTGGCTAGCCCCTTTTAAAGTTACATGGTCATGTAACCTACCCTTCCACAATTCTGGTTCGATTTCAGCAACTCACACGGTGTTTCGACAGATTCATTCACAAGATCGGTTTGGTTAGTCAATGCTGCTTTATTTTTTGGAACCTGGTCTTAGGATGAAATACACATAAGTTAGACATAATTTGCGCATAATAAAATTGGTCAAAGTACGGTGTTTTGTTAGTAAGTTATCCTAGTGTTAAGTGTGTGAGTGTGTCCTGGGAGTATTCCTCGGTGGTCGAGCACAGAAATGTCTGAGGCCCAGCCTCAGGCCAAGCTTGGCGCAGGCACAATCAACCTTCCTCTGCGTTGGTTGGTACCAAAGGATACAGCAACGGAACGGTTTATTTCGTGTATATTATTGCAACATTCACATCGCTCTCAGCCTCTTCCGCCTTGTCACTACGGACTGGTTCTTTGTTTGTATTGAACCAAGGAAAACCTGCGCTGTTCAATTGTGGCTTAAACTGGGTGATATTATGTTAGGCTTGGGTTTTGATGAAACAATGAACTCACCGGATGGACTACAATGGCATTCGATTTACCGCATCATAGCACCCTGCCTTTTGTATGATTCGTTGTAATGCTGTTAAGGAATTAATTTATAATCAACGGGTTTTTTTTATATTGACCTGGGTTTCTTTGATTTACCGTCTTCTTTTGGTGCTAAATACACCCGCTAATCAAACGACCTATTTGCGCGCTCTGATCCTTGACGTTTAGTTCGACTAGCGTCGGTTGGGATTCTTTCCCTTCTCTCTGTTGGGATTTAAAAATTTGGGTTTTCAAATGCACTGGTAGTTAAACTGTAATATAAAATTTATCACTTTGCCTTACTACTGATCCCTCTTTCACTGGGATATTAATCACACTTTCCACAACTTAGAGTAATCTGTAACTTCTTATGTTGGAGTATATGTAGCGTACTTCCATCGGTTTCGGGCAAAATGAGGGCGAGTAATAGCTTCAAATTAGCTTTTAACGGTTCTTCTGCAGCATTTGATTTTATGGGTTCGTTTCGCGCCAATTTTACTGGTACGATGGAGATGTCAACCGTGCTGACCGTTGCATAATGGGGAGATCGAAATTTATGTTTGTGTTGTGATGTTGTTAGGAGTTGTGATTGCTATAAAAAATGCTGAAATTGCCCTATAGTTGAATCCGTCAATAGCATGTGGTGTTTGGCAATGCAAATTGTAACTTTGCTGGTAGATTAAAAAACGCGCAAAGGTTACAATTCCCCACCGCCACGTGAAAATGTGACTTTTACCAAGCTTTACATTTTATCATTTTCCCATATGAATGTCAATATGTCTAGTTGCTCATTCAATAATCAATGGTTAATGTAAATTTGTCTTATCAAAATAATCGTTTCAAATTACCAACATACGTTTCGAAATACTTATCACGGTGTTCCTAAAACCGTTATTAACAAAAAAATGACCATAAATTTGTCATACGGCATTCGAAAGATACAGTATCCAAGCATCTTCTCAGTGAATTTCAAAATGATCCATCGAGGGATTCGAGCGAAATTGCAATTTGAAGTTTTATGACACGTTTCATAAGCCTTTCCAGCAAACACCCACGGGTTTGGTCCTATCTCTACAAACAAAATTTTTTTTGTCTACTTATTTAGTACATGGCATTCGAAAGATATAGTAATCAAGTATATCTCCTGCAAGTTTGAAAATATTTCATTGACGGAATCGAAATTTATAACGGTTTGGATGTGGTATGCGGTCATAGATGGGTTTTCTACCAGACTTCAAGCGTGAATCCATGTTTGTCCATTGACTATTTAGGAAAACCTGACCATTTAATTACATAAATATAATGTACAAAAGGTGTTATTTTTATGGTACACTGAAATAATATAAAAATAGGGTTGTCTACCAAACGTTAAATATAATGTGTAAATTAAAAAAATGGATAAAACTCGGAATGTTTACTTCAAAAGGCCATATTTCAATGGTTTGTTGACCGATTCTAATTATTTTATCATTATTGAATAAGTAGACGTTTCATCGTTAATTTTCATTAAGAAGAATATAAAATAGAATTGCCTACTTCAAAAAATAGACAACATAATTATCCTCAATTATATGTATTATCACTATTTAGTGAATATCTTTGTATTCAAAACGATGACCTATCCATTAGTTGAATGCAACGAACGCAAACTACAAATGATGGAAAAATAAAACCATAAATTCAAAAAATATGAAGGTATTTGCTGATTCAGATCAATTTTTGTTATGATACGGTTTTTGTTGGAAATTTTGTTCAATCGCTGGTTGGGTTGACAAATGTTAAAACTGGTCAAAGGGGATGTTATTAGTACAAGTTCATCTGCTGATATCTCTAACTATTGTCAGTTTTATTGTCGAATTGAACTTATCATGAGAATTTGACATTCAGATGTTTATACAGCAATTGCAATCAACTAGTATATAAAAATGGATAGGCAGCTAAAATATTTACTAAATAATGATAATACATATAGTTGAGATCAACTATATCGCCTGTAGATGACTCTGTTTTATATTCTTCTTAATGTAAATTAACAATGAAACGTTTACCTGTTCAATAATGAAAAAAAAATTAGAATCGGTCAACAAACCATTGAGATATGGCCTTTTGAAGTAAACATTCCAACTTTCATTCATTTTATTTAGTTTTCACATTATATTTAACGTTTGGTAGACAACCCTATTTTCATATTTTTTCAGTGCACCGTATAAATAACACCTTTTGTACATTATATTTATGTAATTAAATGGTAAGGTCTTTCTTTAAAAACCGCGACACGTATAAACGATCTAAATAGTCAATGGACAAACATGGATTCACGCTTGAAGTCTGGTAGAAAACCCATCTATGACCATACCACATCCAATCCGTTATAAATTTCGATTACGTCAATGAAATATTTTCAAACTTGCAGGAGATATACTTGGTTACTATATCTTTCGAATGCCATGTACTAAATAAGTAAACAAAAAAAAATTGTTTGTAGAGATAGGACCAAACACGTGGGTGTTCGCTGGTAGCCTTATGAAACGTGTCATAAAACTTCAAATTGCAATTTCTCTCGAATCCCTCGATGGATCATTTTGAAATTCACTGAGAAGATGCTTGGATACTGTATCTTTCGAATGCCGTATGACAAATTTATGGTCATTTTTTTGTTAATAACGGTTTTAGGAACACCGTGTTATACAATTCAGATGGTATCAAGGTTGATATCTTCAATCGGTGAAAATAAGGGTGATAGCATATTTAAGGATTACACTCAATACACTGCTGTGTTCGAGAAAAAAAAATTTCATTCATTATTTAAATTATTATTATTTATTTTTTGTACTTGTAACCCGTCAGGGTAACAATTTAGCACTGGGTGGAAATATACCCTTTTTTGCGTATACACTCCGTAGAGTGTATTGTTTACGTAAAATTATGCTCACCGCTGTTCGGTACCGTTCACATTTAGTTGTAAATTTTTGTTCATTTTCGCGTTTGTGAACGGTTTTATTCGTACAGATAGGTTAGATAATTTTTGTTTTATGTTTGTGAATTAGTAACATAGGGCTTAGGTAGGCTACCGCTCTCCTCTTGCAAAAATTCGTGTGTACTGGTTATGCTGCTCATCGTTGACAGCTGTGCGACAAGGCGGTTGGCGGTTTGTGATAGTGGAGTGCGGAAGGCGGCCATCGAGTTAGAGAAAGTGACGGACCACGGCAACGAAAAGACGTCCAGAAAATTGTTGATTTATTTCGGGACAGTTTCCCGCCACCGTAACCAACGTTCAGTGCGCGTGTGCGACGGTCGATTTCCGTCGAAAGTGCCGGCCCGTGGTCCGGGTGCTCGTTTGTATAGTGGTGCTGGATCGCCGTCGGGGGAAGCTAATCACCAAGGAGCTTTCGCTTCCCCGGCTAACCGTTAAGGATCCGACGCACCCGCCCCTCTCGCTGCAGAGGATAAGTCGAACGAGCCTTGCTCTCCTCTGCAGCTAACAGTCAAGGAGAGGGAAGCAGGTAGGACAACGGCTCCACCTGGGAAGAACACTGCGGTGTCTTCTGGGATTCCTTGCGGATAGCAAGTGAATCCGGTGATTAGTCACCAACGTCGCTAGGGAGGTTCCAACAAAGGAGCCAAGCTCACCTCCCTAGCTAATTGTCAAGGACCGCTGCCGGAGCAGCCAACGACCAAAGGAGAACGCGGCCGTTGTTGTCCCGGCCGGTCGGAGGAAACCGCCCGCCTTTCCGCCAGCAGTAGCAGATCACCAGCAGCAGCAGCAGTTGAGAGAGTAGCGGAGAATAAAAGTCGGTAAATTTAATAATTTATTTTGTTTGTTTACTTTTTTCCTTGTGAAACGAAAATCCGAAATTCTGTAGAAGCACCTAGGCCGCCCTGAAAAGAAGGGTTCGCCGGGCAACCAAGAACCCGAGTAGTGGTCAAACCCCTACTTACATTTGGCGCACAGCGCAAAACACACTGAAAAAAATATTTTCCTATTTTGGAAAATATTTTTTTCTTCCGGAGTGTGGGATGCTTCTACTAAAATCGAGGATTTTCGTAGAACAGTGGTGAGGTTTCTTCCGCAATATGGTTCCGCGGTCGTAATATTTATTTATTCACATTTTTTGGTATATTTGATTTTTTGTATTTTCCTTTTTGTCCGAATTTGTGGATTGAGTTGTTTGTGTATGGTCTGCCGGACGAGTTGTTTGAAAGTTATCGTCATTCATTTGGTCGTGGTGGCTAATTGCTTTGAATTCTCAATTCGATTTGATACATTTTTGGTACAATTTGATTTCCTGAAATTTTAAGGGAATCGTTAGTGGGCGCAAAATCAGAAATTTTACCGTACCAGTACTTACATGCTTTGTGTCTTGGTGATTTCTTCCAATATAGCGCGAGTTATGATGGCGTTGGAGAAATTCAACCAAGCGTGTGTGTTCATGCGCGTCGATCATTTACATTTCGATGAGCTGGATTTTGAGTTGCTATCTCGAAGCATTTTTATCTCTCCTGATTCGGATCTTTCGGGTGTCCAGCGGCAGCGGCGTCTTCGGGGAATTTTGTCACATGAGCGGTCGTCTCGGAGGGAATTAGTTCGCAATTTCCGGGGTGACGTGGGTGAAGAAAAGGAGATCTGCCTTGGTAAATTACTAACAATCAAGGAAGATCTCCAGTACCGGTGCCCAAACAAGGAGATTTACCGAACACGGTTGCTTCATTTGGGGTCTAGGCTCCAGGTTATCCGAAATTATGCGGCAGGGGAGGTCAACCAAGAAATTTCGGGGTTGCTGGAGGAAGTTCTAGCAGTTTATTCCAGTCATTTCAGTGACGAACAGGCAGCACTTCCTCCCGACAACCAAGAAGGGGAGGATGGAGAGGTTTTGGGAGATTTGCTGAGTACAGACGTACCTGCAATTCCACAGGGATCCAATCCTTCCGATAACCAAGGATCTCTTTCTAAACAGCTCGTAGGGGACGACCTGTTGCGTGTCTTGTGCGAGATGAGGGACGAGATTCGACAATTGCGACAGCAATCCGACGATAATAAAGCCCTAGCGTCTCAGGGGTCTGATGCTTTTTCAAAAGCTACTGAAACGCTAATGGGTGGGATTGCTTCACTGACAACAATTTCGTCAGTTTTAAGAAAGACGGTTCAAGAAGTTGTCTCACTTCGTGAATCCGTCAGTGAACTTCGGGCACTAGTACATCAGAAGGAAAGTGCTTCCGAGAAGGATCTGCAGACCGATCTGGAAGATTTGCGTTTGATGGACGTACCCGATTCAATTGATACACCAGAGATTCCTCGCCCAACACTGGCGCCCAGTCCCGATCAATTTGTGTTGAAGCGAGGATTCTCGGGTCAACAAAATCTATGTCCATCACTTCCTATCGAGAAACCGAAACAGAATACTGGATTCACAGCCCCGTACCAAACTCAGAACCAGCCTTACGTTCCTGAATTGACCGAACAACTGGCGGGACCATCATATCCGAACTTTTCGATATCCACCCATGCGGGAAACGGATCGATGGTGGCCCCCAGGAATTACTCGCGAAACCCGCAACGCGTCGCTGATTGGAAGATTCGGAAGTATGCTGGAACTGATGAAGGAACTGGACTTAATGAGTTTTTGGACACCGTAGCAAATTACGCTGCGTGTGAACAAATGTGCGAAGAAGAACTTTTCAATTCTGCGATGCATCTGTTCACTGGCAATGCTTTGACCTGGTATCAGGCTATGCGTGCGCAAAACCGGTTGTTTAACTGGAACCATCTTGTTTGCGAGCTCAAGGTAAATTTCGTACATCCTGAAC
This sequence comes from Topomyia yanbarensis, assembly GCF_030247195.1. Taxonomy (NCBI): domain Eukaryota; kingdom Metazoa; phylum Arthropoda; class Insecta; order Diptera; family Culicidae; genus Topomyia; species Topomyia yanbarensis. Next base: position 125,876,480 of record NC_080670.1, on the reverse strand, counting down.
TTGATGCTACGCTCAAAATGAAGGCTCTCCAGCGCCGGCAGATGCGTAACGAATCTTTCCAGGAATACTTCCTGGAAATGGAAAAAATATTTCGTGCTATGACGGTTCCAATGGCACCGAGCAAAAAACTCGACGTGCTCAAGCGGAACCTGAAAGCCGATTATAAACAAATGCTGATTCTCAGGCCAGTGAACACGCTTTCAGAATTGATGAGTCTTGGTAAATCGATCGACGCCTCCAAGACGCCAATTTATCAGAAAGTTTTCGGTTCTTCTCGGGAAGTTGCTGCTTATTCTGATAATCCACCACAAAACAAACAAAAACAAAATAATCAAAACCAAAAGGGAGGTGGACAGAATAACAGCAACGCAAAATCCAAAACTTTTTGGAGCAAGAATGCCAAACCGGCAGGTCTTGATTCAAACAAGCCTCCTGACAACCAGAAAAAGAAACAGCAAGGGAATCAGGATGGCAAGAATGGAAACAATCAAAAACCTTCAGAACCACCGCAGAAACCTATAATGTGTCTGGAGTATTTGGTGGAAAAGCATCGTCCTCCCGTGCTCGGCGTCTGCTACAATTGTGGAGACAAAGGACACGAACATGAGGGATGTCGGAAACCAAAGCGGGTCTTCTGCATCGTGTGTGCGTTTAAAGGTTTTGATGTTTCTCGTTGCCCTTACTGCCTAAAAAACGGGATCAGAACCAACTGAAGTCGCAGTTGGCAGTAAAACAGCGCTCCAAACAACAACTCATTATTAATCCCCAGATTTACGACAGTTTTCGACCGGCTCGTGATGAGGACTATGATAATTCGTTGTCGGTCGAAACCATCGTCCTTGACGACCCGTTCGATAACCGTCCATTTGCAATTGTCGCTGTGTACGGCAAATCCTTCAAAGCCTTGCTCGACAGTGGTAGTAACGCCACAATTATAACTAAAAAGCTATACCGAAAGTTTTCGAAAAGTCCCTTGAAAAGGTTGGAACGACCATTCGAACTACGTTCTGCAAATGGTCAATCCTTACCAATCATTGGACAAGCGTATCTCCCGTATACTTTTCAAAATTTGACAAAGGTCCTATGCACTCTTGTAGTAGAGCATCTGGCCGTCAACTCCATTCTAGGTATGGACTTTTGGCGCGCCTTTGGGATTTCTCCTGAGATACAAAACTGTGCTCTGTTGAACTCAGGTCAGGAATCAGAAGACGATGAAGAAGATGAAGTACCGCGTGAGTCGATACTCACTTCGGAACAGTTAGCGCGCGTAGAAGAAGTAAAGAAGTGTTTCCAGGCAGTAGAGCCCGGAAAGCTAAGCCCAACCTCATTCACAGAGCACAGGATTGTCATCAAAGATGAATTCCAAGGTGCGGCACCCGTTTGCCGATATCCTTATCACATGAACCCAAAGAAACTGTCTAAGGTCTGGGAAGAAGTTGACCGATGGCGGTCTATGGGAATTATCGAGGAGTCTGATTCGGATTGGTCGCTTAATATTGTGGCGGTCACGAAACCAGACGACTCAATCCGCCTTTGTCTAGACGCTAGGCCTCTCAATGAGCGCACTGTACGGGATGCATACCCTTTGCCCCACCCTGGGCGAATATTGGGCGGCTTACCCAAGGCGAAGTACCTGTCTACCATAGACTTGAAGGAGGCCTTCCTCCAGGTACCCCTGGCTAAGGATAGTCGCAAATATACCGCTTTCAGTGTTCCCGGCAGGGGTATGTTCCAATTTACTCGTCTACCATTTGGTCTCGTCAACAGCCCCGCTACTCTGGCGCGACTGATGGACCAGGTTCTAGGACGCGGTAAATGGGAACCTTACGTTTTCGTCTACCTAGATGACATCATCGTCGTAAGCGAAACGTTCGAGCATCACATACAGTTGCTCAAAGCAGTGGCCGATTGTCTAGCAAGAGCCAACCTAACCATCAATTTGGAAAAATCCCGTTTTGGAGTCCCCGAACTTAAGTTTCTTGGTTATTTGTTGAATCGGGACGGACTCAAGGTCAATCCTGACAAAATTCAACCTATTCTCGACTACGAGAGACCGGTTACCGTGACGAAACTTCGTCGTTTCCTCGGTATGTGCGGTTATTACCGCCGTTTCATTGATCGGTTCAGTGAGGTCACAGCTCCCTTGACCGATCTGCTCAAAACAAAAACCAAGAGCTTAGTTTGGAACTCCGAGGCAGAACTCGCATTCCTTAAAATTAAGGAACTTATAGTCACTCCTCCAGTTTTAGTCCCACCAGACTTCTCCAAAGAATTCATTCTTCAGACAGACGCTAGTGACGTAGCAGTCGCTGCTGTTCTGGTGCAGGAGTATCCCGAGGGTGAGAAAGTAGTTGCTTACTTTTCGCACAAACTGACCACTCCCCAAAGGAACTATCATGCAACTGAAAAGGAAGGTCTGGCGGTGATAATGGCGGTTGAACACTTTCGAGGTTACTTGGAAGGTTATCATTTTCGACTGATCACTGATTCGTCAGCGATTACATGGATATTGAAGACTAAATGGAAAACCAGTTCACGTTTGAGTCGTTGGAGTTTAGAATTACAACTCTACGACATGTCTATTGAGCACCGGAAAGGCAAGGACAATGTCGTTCCTGATGCGTTATCCCGGGCCGTAGCAGCCGTTTCAGCTTTGTCCACCTCAGACTGGTACTGTTCCATGAAGTCAAAAGTTATCCAAAATCCTGACGACTATGCCGACTTCAAAGTAGAAAATGATCAACTTTTCAAGTATGTCAACTCAAAAGTTGTTCCGTGCGACTCGCGGTTCAGTTGGAAACTCGTCCCAGCACCCGAGTTCCGTCAAGATTTGATCCAACGTACCCACGAAAATTTGCTTCACGTGGGATACGATAAAACGATCCACGAAGTGCAGTTGCGATATTACTGGCCTCGTATGGGATCGGAAGTACGAAAGTTTATTCGAGAATGTGGGACGTGCAAGGAAATCAAAGCTCCTTTCGTCCCAGTACAGCCCGAAATGGGTCAGTCGCGTGCGACTAATGCACCATGGCGAATGGTTTCTGTGGACTATATTGGTCCTCTTCCAAAAAGCAAACGTGGCAATCAACACTTGCTTGTCGTCCTCGACGTCTTCAGCAAGTACGTCATGTTAACCCCCGTTCGATAAATCGCTAGTACATCACTCTGTACGATACTACGCGAACAGTGGTTCAATCGCCATGGTAGCCCGGAAATTCTGCTAAGCGACAATGCCTCCACTTTCACCTCGAAGGAGTTCAGTCAATTCATAAAAGAAACCAACGTCAAACATTGGCTGAACTCCCGCTATCATTCGCAGGCTAACCCAGTGGAGCGAACAAATAACTCGATAAACACCGCAATCCGGGCATATGCTCGAACCGAGCAGCGCAACTGGGATGTCCACATCACCGATGTGGAGCGCATCCTAAATACTACCGTTCATTCCTCCACTGGGTTTAGTCCTCATTTCATTATACACGGGTGTGAAATGGCATCTGCCGATGACTTCAGTAGGATTTCCGGTGAGGGTGACCTAGAAACAAGACACCAACAGATGGACAAAATCCGGGAGATTGTGGTCAAAAATTTGGCAAAGGCAAGCGAGGGCATTCGACATCAGTACAACTTGCGTCATCGAAAGTTCTCCAAACCTTTTGAAACGGGACAAATGGTGTACCGTCGAAACATGAAGTTGTCGAATGCACTCGAGTCTTACAATGCTAAACTTGGACCACAATACTTACCGGCAAAAATTATCACCAAAAGGGGTGTATCCTCCTACGAGCTGGAGGATTTAGCAGGTAAAAACCTCGGAGTTTGGCCAGCAAATCTCCTTAAACCAGCATAAAAACTTTTCCGTGCCGTCTGTGGACTGACGGTATGCTTTTATATGGATTACTCACTTGGGAGTTTTCCAAAAGCAGCCGTCAGTTCCCGACGACAACAACACGGACTTTGGTCCGAATAAAAAAAAAAAAACAATAAACATTTCTCCGTCTTCTCTATTTTTATTGTGGAAGACCAACTCTGCCGCGAGAAGGTTCTTCAACACCTTCTTGCAATTTTTCAGAGCCACACTCTCGCAGTGTGGTAAACAAACACTCGCACGAAATATAAGCTCCGGCCCCGATGACGACTACGGTAGGGTGGAATGCTCTATTAAAAAAAAACACTAATCTTATACCGTGCCGTTCTCCCGGGCACCGGACGCATAAATACACTACCTGCCGTGTTCGGCAAACAAATACAAAAAAATTCTTTTGCGCCCCACTCGCGCAGTGAGGTAACCAAATTATCCACTAATTTGCTTTGCTCCGGCGGTCGAGACGGTTACGGTAAAGAAAACTTTCTCACCAAACCAGTACCAGTGTTTGGCAGAAACAAAACGAACCAATCGTACCGTCTTTTCACCGCCGGATGCATACACATCATTCTTCTGCCGTGTTCGGCAACATAAAATTTTTCAAAAACCCCTTTCGGTGGGGAACACTCGCACCTACGGGTGCACTAAATTATATAAAATTTCTCCTTATTTGGGTCACTATATAAAAAAAACCACCTTTCCCCTCTTCGCCGGGGACACTTCGTTCGCGTGAGTGGTTCCACTACTCCGGGACCGACCGTAAACGGAATAATAAAAACAGTTTGCGAACCGATTTCGCGAACTGTTTTGTTTTTATTTATATTTTGAGGATGATTCATTCATCCATTCAGATGGATGAAAATATCATCATCAATTTTGACAGTTTCCCCGATGTTCGCATCAATGCTCTGCATCATGCAGGTGTAGCCCGATTTGGATCAGAGTAGTGTGAGTGGAAGAGCGAATGGGGTAAAACGAAACCGCGTCTTCGATTTCGAATCAAATAATAAAATTTTATTTCGCATAATTTTGGGTTTGTGGTTAAACCTGGGATGGTTCGTTTGATTCCAGCGGGAATCATTTCGAGATTTTTAAATTATGCGAAAGACATTCTTTGGTCCCTCTCAAACGTTTCTTTTCCAATGTACGAAGCGTTTTGAGGCGAAAAGGGACGAATATACAAACTTTTGTCCGGAATGTCTGTGAGTGGGAGAAATGATGACGTGTTAAGCGGTATTGTATGAGTGAATGTATGAGTGTGGAATCGAACAGAGTGAATGAGTGCATGTGTGAATGATAAGATAACATTGTTTTGGGGTTAATTCGAAGTGCTTATCGGAATGTGAATGATCGAGCAGGCCAGTGATTGAGGATGAATGAATGAAATTGTATGAATGTATTTGGATAGAAACCCCAGCACAAGCGTATAGTACTGGTACCGTGAGGACACGAAAGACATTTCTGGACAGTCGATGAAAAAAAAACAATATAATGCCGACAACCGTTCCCCTGCAAGTTGAAACATTGAAAATTGTCAATGCCACTTGCAGAATTTTGGGAATATCGGTTGTTTCCGATTTTGTATTCGGATTGGATTTAGGGTTCAACCCATAACCGAATAATGACGATGGCTGATAGCCTCTCGTTTCGCGTATGCTGTCAGTATTATCAGGCAAAACACAGGCAAACTTTTCACCAATGAGTACATCCGGTCGATTAATTTTTTGATGAATTTTGATAAATTGCGGAAGAAATAATTAGGTGTAGTTAGTTTTTCTTTGTTTATTTATTTATTTATTCATTTCGTTCATTATTATTGTATCGGTGTTAGGTGTTAGTTTAGAAAAAAAATTGTTGCCAATTTTTTTCCACCCGGTGTGGGCGAGATTGTAACCCGTCAGGGTAACAATTTAGCACTGGGTGGAAATATACCCTTTTTTGCGTATACACTCCGTAGAGTGTATTGTTTACGTAAAATTATGCTCACCGCTGTTCGGTACCGTTCACATTTAGTTGTAAATTTTTGTTCATTTTCGCGTTTGTGAACGGTTTTATTCGTACAGATAGGTTAGATAATTTTTGTTTTATGTTTGTGAATTAGTAACATAGGGCTTAGGTAGGCTACCGCTCTCCTCTTGCAAAAATTCGTGTGTACTGGTTATGCTGCTCATCGTTGACAGCTGTGCGACAAGGCGGTTGGCGGTTTGTGATAGTGGAGTGCGGAAGGCGGCCATCGAGTTAGAGAAAGTGACGGACCACGGCAACGAAAAGACGTCCAGAAAATTGTTGATTTATTTCGGGACAGTTTCCCGCCACCGTAACCAACGTTCAGTGCGCGTGTGCGACGGTCGATTTCCGTCGAAAGTGCCGGCCCGTGGTCCGGGTGCTCGTTTGTATAGTGGTGCTGGATCGCCGTCGGGGGAAGCTAATCACCAAGGAGCTTTCGCTTCCCCGGCTAACCGTTAAGGATCCGACGCACCCGCCCCTCTCGCTGCAGAGGATAAGTCGAACGAGCCTTGCTCTCCTCTGCAGCTAACAGTCAAGGAGAGGGAAGCAGGTAGGACAACGGCTCCACCTGGGAAGAACACTGCGGTGTCTTCTGGGATTCCTTGCGGGGAGCAAGTGAATCCGGTGATTAGTCACCAACGTCGCTAGGGAGGTTCCAACAAAGGAGCCAAGCTCACCTCCCTAGCTAATTGTCAAGGACCGCTGCCGGAGCAGCCAACGACCAAAGGAGAACGCGGCCGTTGTTGTCCCGGCCGGTCGGAGGAAACCGCCCGCCTTTCCGCCAGCAGTAGCAGATCACCAGCAGCAGCAGCAGTTGAGAGAGTAGCGGAGAATAAAAGTCGGTAAATTTAATAATTTATTTTGTTTGTTTACTTTTTTCCTTGTGAAACGAAAATCCGAAATTCTGTAGAAGCACCTAGGCCGCCCTGAAAAGAAGGGTTCGCCGGGCAACCAAGAACCCGAGTAGTGGGCAAAAGCCACTTACATACTTTCGGGATCATTATTTGCAGGTCATTCGAAGGAATGCTGCTTCCCCAGATATCTCAAATGAGAAAGCTCGATAAGATGGCAGGAACTTCATTTGTTGTATCCTTGTGGAGGAACTGCCGCTCCAGAAGGGTCCAAAATGGGGGGGGGGGGAGGGGTGTTCCTTTTTTTAGATGCCAGATCATTTCACCTAACAATTGATTTGCCTTGTAAATGTAATATTTACTAATTAAGCGGAAATAAGATCCTGTGCCGCGAAAACTCCTAAAAATTTCCCACTTTCGTCTTCTAGTTCATAGGAAGTTGCTCCTCTCCTGGCTTTTACTTTACAGGAGATATACATGGGTCCCAGTTTTGCCGCATAATTTTCTGCTGCATTGGAGAGCTTAAATTTTTTTTATAAACTTGTTGCCCTAGCTCATAAGCATTTGTTGCACCTTTGTGTCGCATGTCATAATTTCGTTTGTATCTTTGGTATTCTTTCTTATTATTTTCATTTACTTTATTAAATAATGGACCCACGATTTGTTCTCTTCTCTCAATGAAAATTTTCAGATGTTCATTCGAAGTTTCGCGCGTTTTCAGATGGTCTGTTCCTTCTGTTATCAACTCATAACCATGAGTGATAAAAAATGGGGTCTATCCGGTGGAAGCATGAATTGAGTTGCTCAGTGAAAATTCTATTTGAGTCAGTTTTGAGTCCCAGAGTTTGTGATTTGTTTGAGTGCATGTGCGAATTGAAGCTAACACTTTTCTATTTAACCTCTCAACCGGATTATTTTGACAATGTCGTCTACTATTCGGAAGGTGTTGAATTTTATACTCCTTCAATAAATTTTGAAAATCATTAGAATTGAAAGTGGTGGTATTGTCTGAAACTACCGCTTCTGGAACTCCAAAGCAAAGAAACCACTGGTTCAGCATTATTTCACACAGTGATTTGCTGGAAATTTTTTTCACCGGAAATAGCTTCGTCCATTTGCTAAAAACATCTAATACAATAAGAAGATCACTATTACCATGATTACTCCTGGTAAAACCACTCAAGTAATCCACAGCACTCATTTGGAAGGGTCGAGTTGCTGGTTTTTGCTCTCCTAATGGTGGAATCGTGGGAATTGTAGAATATTTGGATTGTTACAGGTTTGGCAAGTTTTTAGTAGGCTCTGGACATCTGATTGCATCTTAGGCCAGTAATACTTTAATTTAATATTTTCTTGCGTATCCGACTTCCGGTTCCCGAATTACAGGGTGATTAGTACGATCACCCCGAAAATCCCTCTTTCAACGCATTCAGCAATTAATTTAAAAAGGTGACCAATTTCTAAATTTGTAAGCCCAATTGCTTAAATTTGTAGTTCTAGTTTACTAACGACCATTCAATGCCTCTGTGATAACATTGACCCCCATAGACGGCTCCGGCATTTCCAAGAAAAATGGCCATTTTTCAAAAATAACAAATTCACATCGATTTCTCGGAGATCGATAAACCAATTTTCATCAACTTAGTCTCAAATGAAAGATATATTATCACTATAGACTGTAAGGCCTTCCGGGAAGACGGGTTACCCGCTAGCTATCAACAGTACGCGTCGTTAGAAAGGCGAATGAAGAGTCTAATGAAAGCCAAAAAACGCAGTTATTGGCGCCGGTTCGTCGACGGGTTAACGAGAGAAACAGCGATGAGCACTCTTTGGGGTACGGCTCGACGTATGCGTAACCGTAATAGTACCAACGAGAACGTGGAATATTCAAACCGTTGGATATTCGCTTTCGCCAAGAAGATCTGTCCGGACTCTGTCCCGGTACAGAAAACGTGCCGCGCCGCGTCTCCTCACGATACCGCGAACGAAACACCGTTTTCGATGGTGGAGTTCTCACTTGCTCTCTTATCGTGCAACAATAACGCCCCAGGGTTAGACAGAATTAAATTCAACTTGCTGAAGAATCTGCCTGACACTGCAAAAAGGCGCTTGTTGAATTTATTTAACAAGTTTCTTGAGGGTAACATTGTCCCTTATGAATGGAGGCAAGTGAAGGTCATCGCCATCCAAAAACCAGGAAAACCAGCCTCCGACCACAACTCGTATCGGCCGATTGCAATGCTGTCCTGTATTCGGAAGTTATTCGAGAAAATGATCTTGTTTCGCCTCGACAATTGGGTTGAAGCAAATGGCTTACTGTCAGATACACAATTTGGCTTCCGCAAAGGCAAAGGGACGAACGATTGCCTTGCGTTGCTTTCTACAGAAATCCAAATGGCCTATGCTAACAAAGAGCAGATGGCATCAGTCTTCTTGGATATTAAGGGGGCTTTTGACTCAGTTTCTATCAACATTCTGTCAGAGAAGCTGCACCAGCATGGTCTTTCGCCAATTTTAAATAACTTTTTGCTAAACCTGTTGTCTGAAAAGCACATGCACTTTTCGCATGGCGATTTAACAACATCGCGATTTAGCTACATGGGTCTTCCCCAGGGCTCATGTCTAAGTCCCCTGCTCTACAATTTCTACGTGAATGACATTGACGATTGTCTTGCCAATTCATGCACGCTAAGGCAACTTGCAGACGACGGGGTGGTCTCTGTTACAGGGCCCAAAGCTGCCGACTTGCAAGGACCATTACAAAATACCTTGGACAATTTGTCTGCTTGGGCTCTTCAGCTGGGTATTGAGTTCTCCACGGAGAAAACTGAGTTGGTTGTTTTTTCTAGGAAGCGTGAGCCGGCGCAACTCCAGCTTTTATTAATGGGTGCAACGATCAACCAGGTTTTCACATTTAAATATCTCGGGGTCTGGTTCGACTCTAAAGGTACCTGGGGATGTCACATTAGGTATCTGAAACAGAAATGCCAACAAAGGATCAATTTTCTACGAACAATAACTGGAACATGGTGGGGTGCTCACCCAGGAGACCTGATCAGGTTGTACCAAACAACGATATTGTCGGTGATGGAGTACGGGTGTTTCTGTTTCCGCTCCGCTGCGAACATACACTTCATCAAACTGGAGAGAATCCAGTATCGTTGCTTGCGCATTGCCTTGGGTTGCATGCACTCGACCCATACGATGAGTCTCGAAGTGCTGGCGGGCGTTCTTCCGCTAAAAAATCGATTTTGGGAACTCTCATATCGATTGCTCATCCGATGCGACATTCTGAACCCGTTGGTAATTCAAAATTTCGAGAGGCTCGTCGAGCTTAATTCTCAAACCCGTTTTATGTCCTTGTACTTCGACTACATGGCACAGAGCATCAATCCTTCTTCGTACAATCCCAACCGTGTCCGTTTCCTAGATACTTCTGATTCTACTGTATTCTTCGACACATCCATGAAGGAAGAGATTCGTGGAATCCCGGACCATATACGCCCGCAGGTGATTCCCAATATATTTTATAATAAATTCCGAGAAGTCGACTGCGACAAAATGTTTTACACTGACGGATCAAATCTCGATGGGTCCACTGGCTTCGGTATCTTCAACAATACTATCACCGCTTCATTCAAGCTCAATGATCCCGCTTCAGTTTACGTCGCAGAGTTAGCTGCAATTCAGTACACCCTTGGGATCATCGACACTCTGCCCACAGATCACTACTTCATCGTTTCGGACAGCCTCAGCTCTATCGAGGCTCTTCGTGCGGTGAAGCCTAAAAAGCAATTCCCGTATTTTCTGGGGAAGATACAGGAGTCCTTGTGTACGTTATCTGAAAAATCTTATCAGATTACCTTTGTTTGGGTCCCCTCTCATTGTTTTATCCCGGGCAATGAAAAGGCCGACTCATTAGCAAAGGCGGGCGCATTAAATGGTGACATATACGAAAGACCAATCTGCTTCAACGAATTTTTTAGTATTTGTCGTCAGAGGACGCTCAACAGTTGGCAAACCTCGTGGAGCAACGGGGAACTTGGACGATGGCTACATTCGATTATCCCAAAGGTATCAACGAAGCCTTGGTTCGGGGGGATGGATGTGGGTCGGGATTTTATTCGCGTAATGTCCCGACTTATGTCCAATCACTACACCATGGATGCGCATTTGCGGCGTATTGGGCTTGCGGAGAGTAGTCTGTGCGCTTGTGACGAGGGCTATCACGACATCGAACACGTTGTCTGGGTATGCGCCGGGTATTGTGACGCCAGGTCTCAGTTAAAGGAATCCCTTCGGGCCCGAGGTAGACCACCCAATGTACCAGTCCGAGATATGCTGGCAACTCGTGATTTCCCCTATATGTCCCTTATTTATACCTTCATAAAAACGATAAATATCCCAATTTAGCCCCTCTCTTTTATTTCTCGTTTTTAGAGTTTCCTCCTGCCTTGTGGAACCGATCAGCTCCAGAGTGCCACTATGTAACCGCCGTCGCCCTTACCACTACGCCTGCATAGAAGGAAACTGAAGCGAGAGCGACTCGAGGTCCGATGACTTTTGAAGGATTCCCCGCGGGTCCGAAGAATACCATCCGCCAATCCGGTACTCGACGACTTACTAGACTGAGGCGCAAATTTGTTTCGCTGATCCCCCTTCCCACCTCCCCCCCCCCACGTTCGAGCGAAATTTGCAAGTTTTGCTCTTCTTTCCCTGTCTCTCCCCTGTCCTTGATACAACTGCTGCTACACTGATGCGGAAATAAGCCACCCTCTGAATATCTTGACCAAGCGTAAGTTTTAGTTAAAAAATTCAAATTAGTATTCTGTATTCCTAGTTTTAAGATAGCTATAATTTTTACTCTTTATTGAAACTCTTGTCCTCCATCTTGTAAATAGAATTGAATCCCTAGTTTTAAGATTTCTGTGAAGTCTCTCATAAATATTTGTTCCCCCTTTTGTGTACTAAACTATATTGTTAGTTTTAAGATAACAGTAAAATATTTCGTAAAATACTATTACTCCCCCTCTTGTATATCAAAGTGAATCCCTTGTTTTAAATTTTTTCATAAAAAAAATCTTTTAGCCCTCTCTTGTATATTGAATCTTATTTCTAGTCTTAAGATAGCTGTAAACTTTTTTTTTCCTTTGTAAAAAAAATATTTCAACATTGTAACCTCCTAGTTTTAAGATATCCAAAATGTAAAAACATAAGCATTTGGCACCGCCAAGCTAACGCATTTGTGCCTATCAAATAAACGAAATGAATAAAAAAAAAAATCACTATAGACTGCTGTAAAATTTTCTACGGATCGGTTATATTGTTTTGCAAATATAGACTGAATTGTTCGGCCATGAATTTATATGAATTTCCCATATACAAGCCGAAAATGGAAAATTTTCAAAGCAGGCAGTACACTAAAGCTCAAAATTAGAATTTATATTTTTGATGCCATATTCAAAAGCAAATTTTCGAAATTCTACAGGTGATAGGCTGAAATAATTGTCCCCTGCATTGACGAGGGACACAAGAAAAAGTTCGTATAATCGTTCGGGGAATATATTGAAAACCACCTTAAATAACACAAAATGTTTAAAATTAAGAAAATTTACAAAGTATGCTCAAAAACACAATATTGCCCACAGCTTCTACAAAACAATGTTTCGCAACAAAAACACATTGGATAATGCGTTTCACATTACTTGAGGAACACAACGAGAGACAGCGCTTTATGTCTAATAGAAACGGAGAAAAGGGGGTTCCGCCAACTTACCCCAACCGCCAACTAGCCCCGAGCTCCCCTATGTTATCAAGAACATCTAAATAGCAGCAGACGACGAGAGGGATTGTTGCAACTAGTTACCGAGCAATCACATTGCTGAAGATGTTCTCCCAAATTCTTTGTCGCCGCCAATCACCGTGAGCAAGCGAGTTAGTTGAGAAAATTGGCATATAATGCCCAAATACGGATTTCCATACAAAAGACAATATGGGATTTTCGATTGATTGACACCGGTGTAGTGGAGTGCACCGGAACTGCACCATTTCTGCACTTTCTAGCAGAAGTGCATAAAACTGAGTATGTTCCATTGACACTTCTGCTAGAAAGAGCAAAACCAGTGCACTCCACTACAACGGTGCACATCAATCGAAAATCCCAATAGAAGGTAAATAGATCGAGTAATGTATGATGAGTATTAGAGATACTTTCGAGTCCGTTTTGAAATTCGAAAAGGGCTACAAGCGAAATCTGTTCACTAACTTGACAATATTTTTAATTTTCATCATTTCCAATCATACTTATAGTCAGTGCTGTAGTTGCGGTTAGTCACGGTTAGTCGGCAACTAACCAGCTCCTGGAACCGAAAAAAAAATTTGTTCCAAAAAAAAAAAAAAAAATTCCGTTGGCCTTATCAAACTCGTAGGGTATTGTCAAACTCCCTGCCGCGCTAGTATGATATTTTCATAACTCACATGGCGATCCCAGACTGTATGGGGCACTGGTATGATATGCTCATAGGATACTCTCAGATACTTGAAAGCACTAGTATGATATTCCCACACCTCGCAGAATGTTTCAACATTAGTTTGACACTTACAAGTTACGCAAGGCGCTCTCAGATTCTCTCGGACGATAGTCTGATGTTTCCATCGCTTGCAGGGCGCTTCCACACTCTCTGGGGCGCCAATATGATATTTGCAAAACTCATAGGACGCTAGTATGATATTCCGATAGCTCGCAGGGTGCTCTTAGACTCGCAGGGGCACTAGCTCGTCATTTTCAAAGCTCTCAGGGCGCTCTCAAGCTCTTCAGGGTGCTAGTATGATATTCACAAAACTCTCTAATATGTTATCTTAATTTGCCGGGCGCTTACAAATTCTCTGGGGCGCTAGTCTAATATTCTCATAGATTGCAGGGCGCTCTTAGATTCTCTCGAGCGCTTTTACGATATTCACATAATTCGCAGGGCGCTCTCAAACTTGCTAGGGCGCTAGTCTAATATTCTCATAGTTCGTAGGGCGCTCTAAGATTCTCTGGAGCGCTAGCATAATATTCCCATAGCTCGGAGAGCGCTTCCGCACTCGCTGGAGTGCTTTTCACAGCTTACAGGGCGCTAATATGACTCTATGGGGCGCCAGTATGATATTTACAGGGTGCTCTTAGACTCGCAGGGGCACTAGTTTGTCATTTTCAAAGCTCGCAGGGCGCTCCGAGACCCTATGGGGTGCTATTGTGATATCCACATAGCTCGGAGAGCGCTTCCACACTCGCTGGGATGCTATTATGATATTCTAATAGCTCGCTGGGCGCTCTCAGTCTCTCCAGGGCGCACAGAGGAGTAACTAGAACAAATTCTTGGCCAAAAACCAAAATAATTTTTTTCGATTTTTTTGTTTCGTTATATTTTTTTTACATACCTAAGAACCTACTGTATAACGTGGCAAAATTAGGAGTATATCAAAAATTGTTAAAGAATTTTTGCATGTATGCCAAATGGTGATATTTTAAGGGATATTTTAATCGTTTTCGTTATATATTTAGCAAAATCGCTTTCTAGTGATGATGACTGTATTAAATAAGATAATATTATTACAAACGTAGTTCAACACAACCGTTTGTTTAACTTCAGCTTAAAACTAACTAAAAAAAAGTAAACTTGCTGTGTATTGCACCAACTTAAAAAAATTCCTTGTTTTAACATTTTATTCCAAATTTGAATTATAAAAAAGTTACATTATACGGCTAGATCCGGCAAAGTTGCTGAAGCAGTATTACAATACAAGATTTCAGCTATACAAAAAATATTCGAACTCTTCCGATCTTGTCCGATCCACCAATACCAAGCGATTTGAAAATATTGAAATTTTGACTAATTTGAGGTACACCGAAATGCTGTAGGGCCAAATATTATGTTTGCCAACATGTATCTCTATGAAAATATGCACAGGCATCCATTTTCTTCTCCCTTTCCCGCTGATCAAATGTTTATGCAACTGGAAAAATAAATGTATTCACAAAGATCACCTAGAAATTACTAGTATTTGAAAGGATATAGAAAATTGACCTCTGCACTGGTAGGTGGGTAGATGCCAAATTGTTCCAAAAACTAGTAATTGTCTATTTTTAGTTCATATTAAGGCATAATAACAACAATTGCAGCAGCAAATAATTTTGGCCAGGATTCGACCCCAATTACTCCTCTGTGGGGCGCTAGTATGACTCTATGGGGCGCAAGTATGGTATTTACATAGCTCGCAGGGCGCTCTCAGATTCTCTAGAGCGCCAGCATAACATTCCCATAGCACGCTGGGCGCTCTCAAACTCTCTAGGGTAGCCTTATATTCTCATCGCTCGCAGGGCGCTCTCAGATTCTCTCTGGCGCCAGTATGATATTTCCATAGCTCACAGGGCGCTAATCTGACATTCCCACAGTTCTTAGGGCGCTTTCAGATTCTCTGGGATGCCAGTATGATATTCCCATAGCTCGGAGAATGCTTTCATACTCGCTAGGGCCCCAGTATGATATATAATATCATAGCTCACAAGGCGCTCTCAAGCTCTTCAGGGCGCTAGTATGATATTCACAGAGCTCGCAGGGCGCTCTCAGAATCCCTTGAGCACCAGCATGATATTCCTCGCAGGGTGCTCTCAAACTCTCTAGGGTATTATGAAACTCACATCGTCCGCAGGGCGCTCTCAGATTCTCTCTGGCGCAGGTATGAAATTCCCATAGCTCGCTTTCGGACTCTCTGGGGCGTTATATGATACTCGGAGAGCGCATCCTTGGTCGCTGGGGCGCTAGTATGATATTCTCATAGCTCGCAGATCGATTTTAAGCTTTCTAGGGCGCTAATATGACTATGGGGCGCTAATAAAATATTAACATAGCTCGCGAGGCGCTCTCAGATTCTCTCGAGCGCCAACATGATATTCCCATAGCTCGCAGGACGCTCTCGAACTCTCTTGGGCGCTAGTTCGATATTCTCTTAGTTTGCAGGGCGCTCATGAATTTTCTGGAGCGCTAGTATAAACACTCTCAAACTCACTAGGGTGCTAGTTCGATATTCTCATAGCTCTCTAGGGCGCTAGTATAACTGTATGGGGAGCTAGTATGGTATTCCCATAGCTCGCAGAGCGCTCTCAGATTCTCTCGAGCGTCAGTATGATATTCCAATAGCTCGCAGGGCGCGCCCAAACTCTGTAACCTGGCGGGGTCCTTACTCCCAGCACTTATGAGACCCCCCTCTACACTTCTCAGGGAAGGCTTGCGATCGCGAACTATTGCCAAGAAAACGCTTGTTTGACCTTCAAGTAAAAACCCACTATATTTCCGGATATCGATGTCACTTTTTATTCTTCTGTTGGTTGAATACTTTTCCCACTTTCTTAAGCTACTCCTACCTCGGGTGCCGATGGTGGCACTACACCTGCTGTTGTTTCAGGGCCCCTTCTGCTACTGCTGCTTCGCCGTCGTGCTCAGTGGTGTTCACAGTTTCCGTCGTAGCTCGCGGGGTGGCCACGGAATCTACGTTGGTTGTTAACGGCGTCTCGTTGCCTGCAGAAGGACCTTGGTAACCCTGCTGTGCTGGCCTGAATGTGGTAACGTATCCAGGCAGCTTTTAGGAGGCCGGTAGGTATGGCGTCGGCCTTGACTCCGCGATGGCGGTCGCAACTATATTGCGCTTTTATGATGGTTGACGGGTCGGGAAACTCCGGCGGTCTAGCACGCTCTGGAGGTTTCCTAGGGTAAAACCGAAGGATCCTGGTTGTCTTCTCCTTATTCACTTCCTCTTTCGTCACTTAAATGCAATCACTGCTCAAAACTTTATCTTCCACTTAAACTTTTCGTACCATTTTGCTAGGTGGTTACCAGGCTAATGGCGTTTTAGACCTGGTCGTTCACCTCGAACCTCGACCGTTGACCCCTCAGTCGTCCACATATTCCGCCCCATTCTGTCCTTATAGTTGTGTGGTTATCGCCACCCTCCATGGCCGCCTACTTCCTTCGATATGCGCTACCAGTGGTGGGTGGTGGAAACTGCTGCATGTGATGGATGGCTGCGTGCTATGTGGGTGTTGGGTGGGCTGCTTACCGTTAGATCTTACATTTATTTTCTTGACACTCGCTATACACAAATAAACACAAAAATTACGAAACGCGAAAATCTCAACAGTCTTGGACGAAACTAAACCACTTGCTACAACTCTTCAGGCGGTAGTTCGATATTTTCATAGTTCGCAGGGCGCTCACAGCTTCTTTGGGGCGTTAATCTAATATTCCTATAGTTCGCAGTGCGCTCTCGGATTCTCTGAGGCGCCAGTACGATATTCCCCTTAGCTCGCATGGCACTCCAAAACTTACTAGGGCGCTAGTTTAATATTCTCATAGCTCCAGGCCGATTTCAAACTCTCTAGGGCGTTAGTATGGCTCTAGGGGGCGCTAGTATGATATTCCCCTTTGCTCGCAGGGCGCTCTCAGATTCTCTCTGGCGCAAGCATTTTGTTCCCATAGCTCGTAGGGTAATCTCAAACTCTTGAGAGCGCTAGTCTGATATTCTCATTGTTCGCTGGGCGCTTTCGGACTCTCTAAAATGCCAGTATGATATTCCCATAGCTCGGAGAGCGCTTTGACACTCGCTGACGCGCTAGTATGGTATTCTTATAGCTCGCAGGGCGCTAGTATGGCTATATGGGGTGCTAGAATGATATTCACATATCTCGCAGCCAGCATATCATGGCGCTCTCAGATTCTCTCGAGCGCCAGCATGATATTCCCATAGCTCGTAGGGCACTCTCGAACTCACTAGGGGCTAGTTTGATATTTTCATTGTACGTAGGGCACTTTCAGACTCTCTGGGCCGCTCGTATGATATTCCCATAGCTCGGAGAGCGCTTCCATGCTCGTTAGGGCGCTAGTATAATATTCTCATAGCTCGCAAATCGATTTCAAGCTCTCTAGGGCGCTAGTATGACTATGGGGCGCTAGTACGATATTCGCATAGCGCGCGAGGCGCTCTCAGATTCTCTCGAGCGCCAGCATGATATTCCCATAGCTCACAGGGTGCTCTCAAACTGTGTAGGGTAGTCTGATATTCTCATAGTTTGCAGGGCGCTCTCAGATTCTCTGGGGCGCCAGTGTGATATTCCCATAGCTCGCCGGGTACTTTAAAACTCACATTGGCGCTAGTCTGATATTCTCATAGCCCGCAGTACGCTCCGAGACCCTATGGGGTGCTATTGTGATATCAACATAGCTTGAAGAGCGCTTCCACGCTGGGGTGTTATAATGATATTCTCATAGCTCGCTGGACGCTCTCAGACTCTCTAGGGCGCTAGTATGACTCTACAGGGCGCAAGTATGATATTCACACAGCTCGTAGGGCGCTCTTTG
The DNA here is from genome assembly GCF_030247195.1 of Topomyia yanbarensis. Lineage (NCBI taxonomy): Eukaryota > Metazoa > Arthropoda > Insecta > Diptera > Culicidae > Topomyia > Topomyia yanbarensis. The sequence goes on along the minus strand of NC_080670.1, from coordinate 125,858,358 downwards.
ATTCTCTCGAGCGCCAGCATAACATTCCCATAGCACGCTGGGCGCTCTCAAACTCTCTAGATTAGCCTTATATTCTCAAGCGCTCGCAAGTATAATATTTCCATAGCTCGCAGGGCGCTCCCAAACTCGCTTGGGCGCTAATCTGACATTCCCATAGTTCGTAGGGTACTCTCAGATTCTCTGGGGTACCAGTATCATATTCCCATAGTTCGAAGAGTGCTTCCATGCTCGCTAGGGCCTCAGTGTGATACGTAGTATCATAGCTCACAGGGCGCTCTCAAGCTCTTCAGGGCGCTAAGATGATATTCACAAAACTCTCTAGGTAACTAGTCTGATGTTATCTTAATTTGCCGGGAACTTACAAATTCTCTGGGGCGCTAGTCTAATATTCTCATAGATTGCAGGGCGCTCTTAGATTCTCTCGAGCGCTTTTACGATATTCACATTGTTCGCAGGGCGCTCTCAAACTCGCTATTCTAATATTCTCATAGTTCGTAGGGCGCTCTAAGATTCTCTGGAGCGCTAGTATGATATTCCCACAGCTCGGAGAGCGCTTCCGCATTCGATGGGGTGCTTTTCACAGATCACAGGGCGCTAATATGACTCTATGGGGCGCCAGCATGACATTCACATTGCTCGCAGGGGGCTCTCAGAGTATCTCGGGCATCAGTTTGATATTCGCATAGGTCGCAGGGCTGTCTTAAACTCCCTAGGGCGCAAGTCCGATATTTTCATAGTTCGCACGGCGCTACGAGACTCTAAGATTTTCTAGAGCGTTAGTATGATATTCCCATAGCTCGGAGAGCGCTTCCGCACTCGCTGGGGTGCTTCTCATTGCTCACAGGGTGCTAATATGACTCTATGGGGCGCCAGTATGATATTCACATTGCTCACAGGGCGCTCTCAGAGTCTCTCGGGCCATAGCTCGCAGGGAAATCTGAAACTCTCTAGGGGACTAGTCTAATATTCTCATCGTTCGCAGGGCGCTCTTAGATTCTCTCAAACGCTTTTACGATATTCACGTAGTTCGCAGGGCGCTCTCAAACTCGCTGGGGCGCTAGTCTGTTATTCTCATAGTTCGCAGGGCGCTCTAAAATTCTCTGGAGCGTTATAGTGATGTTCCCATAGCTCGGAGAGCGCTTCCGCACTCGCTGTGGTGCTTCTCATAGCTCACAGGGCGCTCTAAAGCTCCCTATGGTGCTAATATGATCCTATGAGGCGCCAGCATGATATTCACATTACTCTCAGGGCGCTCTCAGTCTCTCGGGCACCAGTTTAATATTCGCATAGGTCACAGGGCTCTCTTTAACTCCCTAGGGCGCAAGTCTGATATTCTCATAGTTCGCACGGCGCTCCGAGACTCTATGGGGCGCTAGTTTGATATTCACATATCTCGCTGGGCGCTCTTCGATTCTCTGGGACGCTAGTATGATATTCCCATAGCTCGCAGGGCGCATTCAACCTCTCTAGGTTACAAGTCTGATGTTCTCTTAGTTTACAGGGCGCTTACAAATTCTCTGGGGCGCTAGTTTAATATTCTCATGGATTGCAGGGCGCTCTTAGATTCTCTCGAGTGCTTTTACCATTCTCACATAGTTCGCAGGGCGCTCTTAAACTCGCTAGGGCGCTAGTCTAATATTCTCATAGTTCGTAAGGCGCTGTAAGATTCTCTGGAGTACTAGTATGATATTGTCATAGCTCGGAGAGCGCTTCCGCACTCGCTGGGGTGCTTCTCATAGCTCACAGGGCGCTAATATGACTATATGGGACGCCAGCATGATATTCATATTGCTCGCAGGGCGCTCTCAGAGTCTCTCGGGCACCAGTTTGATATTCGCATAGGTCGCAGGGCTGTCTTAAACTACCTAGGGCGCAAGTCCGATATTCTCATAGTTCGCACGGCACTCCGAGACTGTACTGGGCGCTAGTATAAATTTCCCATATATTGCAGAGCACTTCCACACTTGCTGGAGAGGTAGTATGATATTCCCATGGCTCGTCTGGCAATTAGATAGGTGGGCAATAAACTTTCCAAACTTACAAGGCGCTTTCAACCGGTTTCAGTATCTTTGGGGTGCATATAAATGAGTATTTAAGCTTATGAGGCGGTAATAATCTATCTATAAGTTGCAGGGCGTTTTCAGGCTCTATGGGTCAGTAGTATGAGTATGTTGAGCTAACGGGTAGGTAGTATGCTCATGGGGCGTTATGCGAATAGTCTATCCTAACTTGCCGGGCGCTTTCAGATTTTCTGGGGCGCATATACTATATCTCTTTGGGGCGTTGGTATGAGTATTTGAGCTCATGAGATGGTAGTGGATAGTCTATCCTAACTCGTAGGGCGCTTCTAAGCTCTCTGAGGTGCATATGGCGTATTTCTGTGGGAAGCTAGTATATTTTCTAGCTCAGGCGCAATGAAAAATCAAACTGATTAAAAAGAATTCTTGTTAGGTGCTTTTATGGTGTTCATAGTGAATAGTTTGAATGTTTGTGGGGGCAGTAGATGATACGCTAGCCAAACACGCAGGGTACAAATAAACTGATTCAACCATCATGTAGGTTAATCGTGCACTTTTATAAACTTACTATAAATGCTTTTAAAATTTAATCATTGGCTTGTGTGTAACACCCGTTTTTTGTGCGAATATTTATACTGTACTGACGAATGAAGCCATCATATTGATAACGATTTTAACGCAATCCATTTTTTGCATGCCGAGGTATTAATACAATTTACTTTAACCTTTATTATGTGATTAATAAAGATCATGTCTTAGCCCCTCCACTAAATCGCTCAAAAAGCTTTGATTTTTTTGTTAATTGTAGAAGATTATGTCTCTTAAGGCACGCATCTGCTCTCATTGCATAATCACTGATACACTGATTTCAAAATATCCCTTTTTCAAAACAACTTTAATGATGAATACAATAATTACTCATCTGTCAAACGTTCTATCATATCATTTATGTGTTGTATACCATGTTTGAAACATATGTATTAATAATATTCTTTAACCCTCAGAAAGGCAAGTGGTCTCAGAGGCACGGCTGGTTACAATAATTATCCTCTAATTTGAATAAACTTGTAATTATGAACAGAAATGATGGAGCTTTTTCGGGCTTTCAATTCTCTCACTGATAGAAAGCCAAAAAATACTTAATATCACCGGGTCTTAGGAGCAATGCTTGTTGAAGCCACTATTTTAGCTTGCCTTTTTGAGGATTAAGACCCACAGACAAGACCGTCCAACGAAAAAATAGACTGCACAATGATGCGTGGGCGGCACTTGAAAACTTAATTTGCTATAATGAACACATAAAAAATGAGAGATGCACAGTAAACTGGCTTGAGCTATTTTAGCTTTAAAAAAATCGTAATACAAAAAAACGAGAGAAAACATAGATTTGAACTCACGTCCTTTAAGTTGGTCTGCTATAACGTTACTAACTAAACTATATATATATACATTTCGAAATCGACACAATATAGCCCATCCAGTAAAGTATGAATGTATTTTATCATTCATTCATTTCAGGTGTTCGGCAAGAGAGAGTTGAATAGTAACAGCAACTAAAGAATACGAAAGTTTAGCAACTTTGATAACCATTGAAGTATCTAGTTATTCAAACGCGAAGACGCGACAATTGCCGATGATCAGCAGTTCTATCAACTTCCTAACACTTTGTGATGATGTAATATTGTAACTTACAACTTGTAGGGCAATGCAGCAATATTGTTCTTTCAGAATAGTTTTGTCTCTTACTGGCTCGATCGACAGTCACTCGGTTTTCATGTTTTCTCGAGCATCTGATGCTTAGAGCACTTGTCAATTTTTCCCATTGTTACAACGTCTTTCGTTGCGATTTTAAGTTCCAATTCTGGGTGTTCAACATATTGAATGTAAAATGAATTCTAGGAAAAATATATCCAGTATATCCATCTACAAGAAGGCCCACTACCATTACTTTTACAAAGGGTAAATTGCAAATTTTCACCCTATTAAGGAAGGTACCTCACTAATTAATTAATTACTCGGCCTACAATCGATGGAATGCGTATGAATTGGCATCAAGAGCTTTGCTTCGTTGATTAGAATCAATCTAATAACACAAATGCCCTGAAAACAATGAAATGCTCGTGTTTGAGCGCAACGAAAATTCGGATTTAGTGCCTCAATTGTCGCCCAATGCGTTGAACAAAGATGGCAAATAGAAACATGGTGAAAATAAGCTCATTACCCTATAAGTTAATGGTATGGGTAACGGGACGTTGGAGCGGGACAGAACGGTTCGAACGGTACATATTAGAGACAGCAACGCTATGTTCGCACTAAAATTATAAAGGTGAGGGCGACCAACAAAAAAAAATTAATTTAATTTTTTTTTTCAGGGTGAATAGGCAATTTTGTTACCCTAAAGGATGAATTTTCAATCGGTTTGATCGTATCTCTAACCGTTTCTGCAGAATTCCACAAATGGCGCGCAGTATCTCAAAAGGTAGACAATCAGTGTTTGCCTCTAGTAACGTTAGGAGAAAGGTGACTTTATTAGCCTCACAAAATCATGTTTCCATAAAATCATTTTTACTGACTGATTCTATTTAATAAGCCAATTGTTATTTGCAATATTAAATACGACCTAGACCTGCTATTTCGATGCTGTAGACTAATTATTTTGTGATATTACAATCTGATAAAATTAGAAGTTAACAAAAAGAATACTGGACAAATTCGAAAAATTAGATTCCTCAAAGTACAATGTCAGTCAATTAGATCAGTTTGAAGGTATTTGTAATTAATAAACAATTTCGCAAATGCAAAAATATATTACATAACATCACATCAATATATTGACTTGCGGTATGAATATTGAAAAACCTGTTTTAATCCACCTAGAGGTGCAATTGTGTCTTTCTCATTTCTCCAAACTATGATTTAATAGCTGGTTCGTACAATATACCATTATGAAAATGTCTTTCATTCTTATTACACTTGGTAAGTATATATAAGAGCACCTTTTTGCATTCATCGCGGTATCGGTTTGAATCGGAGTTTTCTATGTGATCGCACTCCACAACCCGTAACTCCGGAGCCGGAAGTCGGATGGAGATGGAATTTAATATCAGTTTCCGGGGACGCAACACCTTTCATTAGAGACTAAGTTGATCAAATCGGTCTAGCCATTTTCGAGAAACCAATATAACCGTTATTCTGAATTTGGATACTTCAGGATCCGTCGATGGTAGCCAGTGTGGCCAAACAGACTTTGAATGACTGTTGGGGACCTAGATCTACAAATTCAACAGTTGTGTTTACATTTTGGAAAAAAATCACCTTTTTACATTCATCGCAGAATTCGTTAGAATCGGGATTTGCTGCGCGATCGTACGTATCACCCTGTAATTCAGGAACCAGAACTCGGATCCACTCAAAATTCAACAGCAGCTGATGGACCTTTCATTTAAAATCAAGTTTGTCAAAATCGGTTCAGAAAATTCCGAGAAACCGATGTGGACAAATCAAGAAATTTTGTTTTTTAACCATACTCTTCAACTCGTAATCCGGAACAAGATGTCGGTTGAAGATGAAATTCAATAGCAACCTATGGGAATATTATACCTTTCATTTGAATCTTAGTTTGTAAAAATCGGTTCAGCCATCTCCGAGAAACCGATGTGGACATTTTGTTAACAAATATTTTGCGATCTCGGCGAACTGAGTCGAATGTTATATGAGACTCGGCCCTCCGGGCCTCGGTTAGAAAATCGGGTTTTGGAGCAATTGCAGGTTATGCAATTCTATATGAGAAAGGCAAAAGAATAATATTTAATTAGCTTAATCAGCATGAGTTCAATGTTATCTTCATGTGGTTATATTTTGAAATGTTGGTGGAATAGGTTTGAAAGTGAAGGGAATGGGGGGTTAGTAAAGTGGAAATGGAGGATACGTCAGAAATCCTTCATCTTATTTCGGTATACGGGGTGGTTGAAGGAAATGCGGGCGTGAGGGTGGTCCAAGCGGAGGGGAGTGATGGAGGAGGGAGGTGTAAGGGAAAGGCGGGGGGAGGGGCGGCGACGCAATACTCAACTACATATTTTGCCTTCCATTTAAGACTTGGTTTGAGAAAATCGGTTCAGTCATCACCGAAGAACCGATGTGACTTTAATTGTGGAATATTCCCGGAATTCCGGACTTCCGGAATCGTTGATAGTGGACAATATATTCAAAGAATGTTTGATTGGCAATCAGTGATCTAGATCTGCGATTAGAAGTAATTTGGTGACCATTTCAATAGCTTTTAGGTATTACGATTGTACCGATTTATATGGGAAATTCCAGTGTATCCTTACTAAAACCTTTGTAACTTCGGAAGCAAGAGTCAGAACCGAATGAAATTCAGCAGCAGTCAATGTTATTACTGTATCTTTCATTTGAAATCAAGTTTGTAAAAATCGGTAGAGAATTCGTTGGGGAATGGGTGTGATATTAGCTTAGGAGCCTGGCCGGTTCCCCGGGGGCGTCATGAACCGTCATAGGTCGCCAATGTGGTCAAAGCTGCTTTGATTGATCATTAGTGATCCAGACCCGCAAACTAGAGTAATGTTACATCAATTTTAATATGTTTTACATCATTTTAACATCATGGTCGTACCAGTTTATATGGGAATTTGCTGTGTGACCGCACTCTTCAACCCGTAACTCCGGAAGTCGGATCAACTAAAAATTCAATAGCAGCTTATGGGAGCGTTATACCTTTCAGATGAAACTAAGTTTGCGAAAATCGGTTCAGCCATCTCTGAGAAAATTGTGTGAGTTTAAATGACACACACATACACACACACACATACATACACACACAGACATTTGCCGATCTCGACGAACTGAATCGAATGGTGTATGACACTCGGCCCTCCGGGCCTCGGTTAAAAAGTCGATTTTTACAGTGATTGCATAGCCTTTCTTTATATGAGAAAGGCAAAAATCATAATTTTGTCATAAAAAACTCTAAAGCTGTGGCGGTCTGAGGAAGTGGGAGCTAGAAAACTGGTACTTGTGCTTCTAATCAAACAAAACATTACGCTGCTTACTACACTACAGTGATTAAATCATGACAATATTATAACCGATTTGGTTAACCCAACATTTATTCATACGTAGAATCTCGACATCAACATACCATGATCAGCCTCTTCATGACTTTACAAGTGTTCTCAACAAATTCCTTTGTTGGTATTAGAATTAGCTACAACTTTACTGAATAGAGTAAGTCTCTATTTGAATTTGTTTGGAATCGAAAAACGCGCTTGGAAATAACGAAAATTTTCCAAACTAACCGCAAAACCAATGATTTAGACGCTATTAATACAGAGCACAAAAATAACATTTTAAAACTCTACACTGTTTATGTTCACTAAACAACCAAAAGTTTACAATTTCGTTTACCATAAGCAATTTCGAAAAAATATTATTCTGCTTAAAATTTCAGATATAGTAAGTATCTCAGAGCTAATGAGTATTCAATAGAAAATTCAGCCAAACTGCAGCAAGTTCTACTGCCCATGATCACAAATCATTTCCATAAAAATTAATAATCCCAAATATATGACAAATATGTGATCATGAACAGTATATTGCAGGTGAGTAAGTTTGGCGATATCTGTCATTAAACACAAGAAAGACAGAGTCTGCGGACCTGGAGCGCATTTTGATTGAACTCAAAAATGTTTGAACGGAGCATCCAACGATAATGATAGTAATACCAAATACAAATTTACAAAACATATTTGTATTTGGTAATACCATCATAAACCTAAAAGCTTAGAATATAACTTTGTCAAAAATGCAATAAAGCGTGCAACACGCCAGAAATAACAGATATGCCATAACCGGGAACTTTCCCTTATTATTTAATACTATCGATTCCGCTTACAGGCAGCAAAAAAATCAAGAGCCAAAACTAATACCCTTCAAATCTGGCTGTTTATGACGATAACATCTAAACATTAGGGCCACTTATGTTGCTATGCTAGTTGCATCAGTCATTTTACAACAATTATAAAGAAACCTGTAAATTTTCATTGAATCTGATGTAGTAAAACGTGTCGTTCAAATATATCTAACAAAAAGCATCTTTCAAATATAACATCGCGATATGAACATCATATCGTAATTAGAAAAAAAAAAAGAACCAGAAAAAAATAGGGAGGTAGCGGAATGGGCTTGAACCGGCCAATTGCCGCCAACCATTTGTTTACTCCGTAGCGCGTTTTCGAACCATACCGTACCAACAGACAGTCACTTGGTTGAAATATAACATACATGAACTTCTTCTGAGTGCATAAGTTCATCGAGTTACGACTAGTAATTTTAGGGGAATTACGAATAAAACCGATCCCCTGCGACTTTCTCCATAAATAAATTTTTTCTTCATTTTATTATGACAGGTTATTATTTGTACGATTATTAGGGTTGCCACTTCTTGAGTGGCTTTGACCCGGAGATTTTCACTGACCTGGGGGGTGGTGTATTTTGAGTGAAACTAGACAGAAATTGGAATCAAAACGATTGCGCGGCATTTTGGAGAACTTTATTCGCTTTTTATTACTATGTTAAAGTAAAGCTGTAATTTAGTCTGGTGTAGTATTTAATTTCCCCGACTAAGTACCACGAATACAAAAGCATCTGCTACTTTTGCTGTGGAGGACAAGTCGAGCATTGCTCTCCACCACAACTTACAGGAAAAGGCGAGCAAAGGAGGCAGGGCAGCAGCAACACATAGGAAGAGCACTATGTGGTGTCGGTTATTCATCATCAGAGGTCGCAACAAAGGGGCAAAACTCACCTCTCTAGCTAATAGTTAAGGATCGCTGCAGGTGTAACACCAACACCGGAAGAACTCGTTTGATGTTGGCCTAGCCAGTTGGATCAGAACAAATCTGCCATACCTTGGAGCAGCTGGTAATAAGCACCACTAATAGTGAATTGATTTGGTAAAATTGCAGCAAAATAACTTTTTTACACCATTTTGAGCGACTTAGTGGGATGCAACATTTCAATTGTAGCAAATAGTGAAATATTACTTTCTTTAATTTGTAGTAAATTTGATTTGTTTTTCATTTTCATTTCATTGTTTTGAAATATTTGGTAAACTTATCTTCGCCATCTTGAAACGAAGGGTTAGTCGGGCAAAATAAATCTGAACCAGAGCAATAGTTAACTTAGACTTTTTATTATTTCGTAATATTAAAAATTGAAACTATGCTTCTTCCCACCAAACCAGGAGAAATTGATGTAAAACCCGGAGGTCCGGAGATCGCTCTCGAAAACCGGAGTCTCCGGGTTAAACCCGGAGGGGTGGCAACCCTAACGATTATGTACAGCATTTGAAGACAAATTAAACTTTCATTAGTACGTCAAATGTCACAAAAAAAAAACAAAACAAACGACAGCAATGTTAATCGTCCGGATGTTAGATTTTGCTGGATGTTATGGTTTTAATCAAATTAACCCTCTAGCTCCCAACACCGCCTCTAGGCGGTCTCTTTAAAAATCTAAATAAAACTACTAAAACATGATTGTCTGTTGTCATCCGCACTAGTATTTCTTCCCAACGCTCACACCTTTCATACACACACATTGTTTGAATAATCGTAGCTTTCTGTTAAAGGAAATTGAAGCTCAAAGTTGAAAATTCGATGAAAACGTGGAAAAAAAAACTATTTTGTGTTTAGTGGTAATCTTCATTAAACAAATTTTAACTATTTTTGGAAATTTTAACAATTTTTTTTTGGTAGCCTGTAGCATTTTACTTATTTTTGTTTTGCTGAGCTGTAACAAAACATGCTATCGTCGAAAGCAATCATCCCTGCAAAGTTAGGCTGCATTTAGAAAGTTCCATCTGGTGATTAGGGACCATTCATAAATTACTTAACGCGTTTAGGGGGGTACGAGAAGTTGTGACATATGGGGGAGAGGGAGTAAGCCAGATCGTTACGTAACAATTTTTTTTCGAGGAATTTGTTACGTAATAGGGGAGGGGGGATAGAGAAATTTATGACAACTTGTTACATGGGGGGAGGGAGGAGTCAATTTTGGGCAATTTTTGCGTTACGTAATTTATGAATGGTCCCTTACCTATCATTGAGAATGGCATTGGCTTCAAATTTCCAAGCACAAACGTGATTGGAACACTTCAGTGAACCACCTGTTTCTTCTCTTTTTTCTTTTATGGCGATTTCGCTTGAACCTGAAACTGAGTCAGGTTCTAACCCCAACCGCTGTCAGTTCATACATTTTGACAGCAGTTGGGGTTAGGAACTGACTCAGTTTCGCCTCAAACAAAAACCACATTAGACAATACGGTGCACATGCGCCGGGCATGTCATGCTTGTGGATAAGGGCCATTCATAAATTACGTAACGTAAAAATTGCCCAAAATTGACTCCCCCCATGTAACAAATTGTCACAAATGTCTCCATCCTCCCCCCCTCTTCTATTATGTTATTCATTGAAATTTTTTTTTTCTTCGGTGAAAACATATTACGTAACAATCTCGCTTACTCCCCCTCCCCCTATGTCACAACTTGTCGTACCCCCTCCCCCCTAAAAGCGTTATGTAATTTATGAATCGTCCCTAAACAACTGTTTTCTTCGTTTCTTAGAGCGTTGCAGTAGTTCTGTGTAAGGGTTGGGGTTTAGAGATAAAAAGAGGCATGAGTTCTCGCTCCTCCGAGTTTTGTTAATATTTTATTCATCAGCTTATATGTCAAACATAAAATTTCAGAAACAAATAATATAGGGGAGCCCGGGGCTAGTTGGCGGTTGGGGTAAGTTGGCGGAACCCCTTTTTCTCCGTTTCTATTAGACATAAAGCGTTGTCTCTCGTTGTGTACCTTAAGCACAGACTAACAGACATAACACTATGAGGAAATTCCCTCAAAAAACATCGATCCGACAATTTTCTCAGAACACTAGCTCCACCTTTTATTCACAGTCCCAATCACTCATTTACTGGTGGGTTACCCCTCAGGTTTAGGAACAATTTTTCACTAGTGGTCTATCCCCCATATGCTTGTTCATATGTCAGTGGCGCCACAATTTCAAATGTGGCCACAGTCGCAACTACAAATACATTTAAAATGACCGTTAAAGCGGGCGAAGCTTTGTTTTTGAGTGTTATGTCTGTTAGTCTGTGCCTTAAGTAATGTGAAACGCATTATCCAATGAGTTTTTGTTGCGAAACATTATGTTTTGTAGAAGCTGTGGACGATATTGTGTTTTTGAGCATAATTTGTAAATTTTCTTAATTTTAAACATTTTGTGTAATTTAAGGTCCCGAACGATTATATTTTTCGGTAGTGCGTGAAAAGAAGCTTCAGCATCCGTGTAGGTATTATGCCTATTCATACCCAAAAGTAATTTTTTAAATCCTTTTTTATAAAATATGCGGTTGGGGTAAGTTGGCGGTAACGCACACGGGGTAAGTAGGCGGTACTATTGATAGTGCAAAAATAGTCATCATATATTTTTATTTCTGGAATTCACTCCAAAGTAAGAGAAACTTTTTCTTGTGTCTCTCGTCAATGAAATGGACAATTATTTCAGCCAAACGCCTGAAGACTTTCGTAAATTTGATTTTGAATATGGAGTACGCGTCGAAGTCAAAATGACAGGGTATTGAGACTGAAATATAATGAGATATGTCGAATACTATACAGTTTTATTGAAAAGACAATCGGCACATTCCATATGGACCACTTATGTGATTGTATACCTATTGTATTGCTTATTTTCTGGCAGTCCGCCAACTTACCCCATGCATACCGCCAACTTACCCCGAGGCTGGGGTAAGTTGGCGGCTTTTCCGCGTTACTTTTTTGTCTCTAGAAATGAAGACAACGTATCAAACATTTTAATAAAATTCAGAGATGTTGCCTACAGTCTACTATTTCATGCAACGTGTTCTATTTTGCAAGATCTACCAAAATCAAAGCAGTAAAAAATGAAAACTGAAAACACCGCCAACTAGCCCCGGTCTCCCCTACCGTTAGTAGCACAGCTGGCTTGATTGCTGAGGCGAAAGGAGCTCTCTGGCCCGGAACTTCATCCTCATTCAAAAGTTCGGTATGGCTTGACGTCGCAGGTAAATAACTCTTACGTATGCGTTGGTGACCAACTGACATAAAAATAAATTCGCGTTAAACAACTACCAAGAGTTGAACCGACAATCAATATCTCACCAAAGAAACCCCTTTACTAACTGCGCTATAGCGATACATGACAGTGTCTTAGCAAAGTGGCATACATAAGTTTCGCTTGAGCGTGAACGATTCAAGCGTATTGAGCTGCGACCCGTGCATGGCATGGGTATGGGACATTGCAAGTTGACGTCATATGAGTAAAAATGCTGGAAGATATGACACGCTCACTTGCACTGAATCGGAATAAAAAAATTCGAAGTCCATGTTAACAAGCTCGCTGAGCTGTCATTTTTTCGAGCTTTTCTACGTATACGACGTCATCTTGCAATGTCCCATACCCCAAAGAGAATAGGGAAAGAGACGAATAGTGTGAAGCCAAAAATACCTTATTGAGCAGACCAATCGTGCAATGTAAATAAACATTACTCATGCCTGAGTTGGAGGAGATAAGTATTGTACATCTATTAAAAAATAAATTTCAATTTTCGTCAGAATTTGGTTCAATCGTGATTGTGATGTGTATTCTACAGTATATGCATGAGCAAAAACAAGCTATAGAATTATTTCATCTCTTTGTTTCGAAATGCGCATCGTTTGATAAACAAATCCAACGATCGACATACGGTTTGTTTTCAAAATATAATAGAAGTCATCTAAAGTGCTGCCTGTGGAAGCGGTTGCCAAAATTCTAGTGTTGAAATCATCATAAAGGGAGTGTTGCCGTTATGACTAATTTTCACTCTTCGTCTCTTTCCCTATTCTCTTTGCCATACCCATGCATGCACGAGCAGAAGCTCTGCGCTTGGATCGTTCACGCTCAAGCGAAACTTATGTACGAGGGGCAGTTCACTCCCCATTCAAAGTGAATTGAAAATACCCAATTGAAAAAATACACGAGAAACGCTTCAATACACCGTAATACATTTAATACGCCGAAAATACACTAATGCACTAAAAATACGTTACTTCTGGAAGAATTTTTCAATACGTCGAAAATACGCTAATACACAAAAATACGTTAGCACCGGAAAAAATTTTCAATGCGTCGATAACAATCCAATTCGTCAAGTAATACACTGTTGATACAAGCCATACAAATATTACATTAATTTCATGCCAAATGAAACTAATTCAGTATATTTCTTATTATGACATAGAGTATGTTTTTTTTCAAGCTAGATTGTTTACTTTTCTCGGAATTGGGACTCCCAGCAAACGGATTCAGAATCGCTGAATCATTAGAATGACCAAGTAGTAGGCAGAAATCAATCAGAATTCTTGTTAATTTGATTCAGAGGAACAATCCCATAATCTTTAAAGAAAATAAACATCCCGTACATTTGAAAATACACCCAGGAGACGTGAACATAGGCAAATCCGAAACTTCCTACCAGCATCAGTAGGAAATTGTTGATCAAGAATTCGCTTGGTTTATCGACATAAACAATGGTTTAATGTTTATTCTAAATAGTGAAGCTCTAAAATCTTGCAAGTTCGAAGTTTACATTACGATGGATCATTTTGATTAGATATATGGTTTGAATTATAAATCAACACTCGTTGGGCGAATAGAATCGAAACCAACGCTCGATGGATTGAGAATGCAAAACACAAGATAGTACGCAGCTCACCTGGGTTCGATTCCCAACCCCGCACATAGGATTAGAGATATTTCCACAAGAGGTTACTCTAACCAGAAAAGAGGCGAATGACCCTAAGATTAAAACCTCTATAATCAAAATAAAAAATAATACAAAACGCAAGTCTAAGTCCAGTTGGAATTCCGGCTGGATTCTGCCAGAATTCAGGCTCTAGTGACACAACCGAGTCTAGTACAACCAATAGGAATTTCGGCTGATTTTACTGAGGAGCATCTCAATTTTACTGAGAAGCATCTCAATTTTTGAAATAAATTTAGATAATATTGCAGTGATTAAATATAATACCGCGTTGCTCAAAAATTACCTTTGGGTAATTCAGCAAGCCTAATTAGTTTTCACCAAACTAAAGATAAAGGTTACTTCATGTTCATCAGCCATAGCAGCATATCTGGTAAATCTCCCCGCTTCCTGCTTCTCACCAGTAGAAGCAAACTGAAGAAGTCATTAATTCTCTAAATAATAAAATTTGGCATAATGCTTAATTGTTCGTTAATCTTGAAAAATCACTAGTAATTCCATTTGTACTAATTTTATTATTTGCGTTTATGAAAATATTCTACTTGCATTCTACAATAACATTCAAACGTCAAAATTCAGTAACATTCGGTTTCAATTGATTATTCAACAAAAATACAATGCATGTATGCACGTTTTAGTACACTAATCTATAAGAATTATGAAATAATTCACCAATACGCATAATACATTTCATTTCGTGAACAATACACAAATACGTTTTTAATGCGCTAATGCGTAAGAATTATAAAAGAAATAATCAATACTCATCAATACACAAAATACAAGTCATTTCGTGAAAAATACACAAATACGTCTCTCAATACGTTAGCCTGAATCGAAAATACTAGAGTGAGTCGCCCCTCGCTTATGTATGCCACTTTGCCATCACACTGTTATGTATCGCGTTAGCTCAGTTAGTAAAGGGGTGTCTTCGGTGAGACAATGATTGTCGGTTCAAGTCTCTTGGGTAAATTATTTTAACGCGAATTTCTTTTTATGTCAGTATGGTCACCAACACATACGTAAGAGTAATTTGCCTGCGGCTTTAAGCCATACCGAACTGTCATGAGAAATAAGTTCTTGGTCAGATAGCTCCTTCCCCTCTGCAATCAAGCCAGCCAGCCAGCCGGTGCTGTGCTACTACGCGGTACGTTAGTTGTTTCTAAAATTTCATGTTTGACTATACTTATACAGCTCATGAAAAAAAAAACAAAACTCGGAAGCCCGAAACTCATGCCTCTTTGCATCTCTAAGCTCAAACTTTTACACAGAACTACTGCAACGCTCTTTGGAGCGAAGAAAAAAGTCGTTTAAGAACAAACATGACATGCCCCCCGCATTGGAAAAAAGAAAAAAAAACAGGTGGTTCGCTGAAGTGTTCCAATCACGTTTTTGCTTTGAAATTTAAAACCAATACCATTTATAGTCTAGAGAATTCGTTGTGGTGGTTCTGACATTGTGCCCACCAAGTCCGCTCCCGTCCTTTTCGCGTTTTCACGCACGATTAAATTAACTACGTTTGATATTTGGTATACTCCAATAATTATTAACAAGTTCGTCCTACACGTTGGAATTTTTATTCAGAGATTCACTGAAACGTACACGCCGCACCAACTGCTTCTTAAATGCCGCTGTAAGGTTGCCAGTAAGCTTTTGGTGTAACTAGCAATTGTATTTGCTATTTGCGCTTGAAATTTAGTATGTAGCGGTAGTAATAAGCCTCCCATTTTGGTTTAAACGCAAGGACAATTTTTAAAACAGAATTTGATTGATTAGTTTATCTCATTTAACCAATTTTATCAATTCTGTAATCTAAAAGGACTTTTCAATTCAGAATGAACGTTGTGAATTTGGTACCACTTGCACCTGGTATAATCAACCTGCACAAAACGTTGCATAACGCAGTGCTGTTTTCTGGAACAATATGTGTTATCCTTTAGCCCTTCTCCTTTTGTGGCACAGACCTGTTGGTTCATATTTATTTAGCCCTTCGTTATGCAAAATCGCGATATTATGACAGATGGGCTAATCAATCGGGAAAGGCCGCGTGGAATTTTGGGGAAAATCGCTAATAATTAGGATGAAAATAATGTTTTATGCTTATAAAAGTTATTCATCTTTATATGCAAAACCCTTCGTTCATAATTTAGGAAATATTTCTAAACAAATAAATCGTGCGAATGCTCTGTGCACGATTACATTTTCACTGGATATATTTCAAGATAAATGCCGTAGCTTCGTCAGTTTTAACTATTTTCACATACATGTTTAACAAACATATGACTACTAGGGTGGCACAAATTTTCATATTTAAATTCGTGTAGACAGTTTCCTATGTGTTCTAAAAAATGTACAATGCTAACTCCGGCAGATACTAGTACAGTGTACAACTTTTCCAAGAAAAGTAATAGGCTACGACTTCTGGTTCAAAAGTTATTCTGTATACCCACAGTGTCTATATCGTTCAAGAAAATTGAATTTATCTGAATACCCTGGCTGATATTGCAAACAAGTTAACCAACCTCTCATTATAAAATTATTATTATGACAGAGGAACAACATCTCATAGTAATTTTCTGGCTAATAAAATTTTAAATGGTTTAACCTGTAGGAGAAGTATGATTAAAACCGATACCAAAAGCTTTAGATACCTTTTCTGAGTTGTCACAAAACCAATAAAATTATATTTTTTGTTTAGAATACTTGTTTGGAAGGTTCTTGGCAAGACCTATTTTTGTGAGGTCCTCAAAAAAAAATTTAATGAAAAATAATTTTCGCTACACTTTATCATTGAAAATGTAATATGTACGTGTGTTCAAAGTGAAAGTAAGTGTGATGTATAGATAAGTATATGTGATACAAATATGTGCATATTGTAGCTTCATCACGTAGTAAAAGGAAGAGAGTGCAAAAGTTTAGTGTTATAAGCAAGAGTATTTCATCCTATATGATTTTTTCATGGTATGGATGTTTTCAAATAATTCTTCCGAACATCATTGCAACCTTCATAAGATATTTTGGCTGAAAGTTGAATGAATAGCGCGCAAGTCTCAGGCAAAATGACAGATAATATTTCGTGTCGTGCCGTTGGACCTTTGTCCAACTGAAAAACATCTGAACGCTAAAATCTCATGTCAAATTTGCTTTGACAATCTATTTATTAATTTTTTACACTACTAACGTCTTCTTTGGAGAGTTTTTGACATTTGTCAGTTGGTCCAACTAGCGAATCAAATTCGTTAGTTGAACATAGGCTGTGGGCCAACCAGTGAATCACGACTGTATATTCCTCATTCATGACTATAATACAACCCGTGCAAAAACGGCTTTCGTTGATAATGGTTTGCCTCAAGGCGAGATGGATGTCGCAATAAAATCATCTCCCGGACTAAAAATGAACCCACCCTCCGCAACCGGGCCATTTGTAAACTTTTCCGGACCGAAGACAAGAAATGTTTGGATCTATTGCAGATTTTTCTAGTTCTGATGAAGCAATATTCGGTGGTGACAGAAACATCAATAATTAGCCCTGATAAGCTTCTGGTGGAGGAAAATAATTTGAAGCACGCAAATTATATTGCTGGCTACGGGCCTTTTGCAAAGGAGTATAGTGTATATGTACCATCTAATCGGGTTGAATGTGACGCGGTCGTCCTCATGTTAGCATTTTTACCCCTTTATAAGACAGTGGCAACTTTTTTTTTCCTTTTTTATTTCGACTTTGTTAGTCAAATTTTCTTTTTTACGTTTTAACGACATTCAATTAGCTAGAGATTACTGGGTAGGGAAAGTTATGAAACTTACAGCCATAGTACTCAAGTGAGAGCAAGGATGTGAAGTAAACAGATCGGAAAGCTAGAAGTGGCAGGGTCATTAGAACAGGCTTAATATCATGCGGGCTTAATTTTTGCCTTCTGATAATGAGGGTCGAGCTTAGGCAGAATAACTACGAATCATCCGAGTTCACTATCATGTGTCCTGATAAAGGTAGACGTATCTATCTTTACCGTGACAACCGGCCGTGACAGCTCGACCCTCATTATCAGAAGGCAAAAATTAAGCCCGCATGATATTAAGCCTGTTCTAATGACCCTGCCACTTCTAGCTTTCCGATCTGTTTACTTCACATCCTTGCTCTCACTTGAGTACTATGGCTCTAAGTTTCATAACTTTCCCTACCCAGTAATCTCTAGCTAATTGAATGTCGTTAAAACGTAAAAAAGACAGTGGCAACTATATTGTCACCTTTTCTTTTCCTGCATGGACAATACAATTAACTCGATTTTGAATAAAATACTCTACACCCTATAAGTTGGTGATCAAAATTTGTAAAAACAAGTATTTTTTTATCCGAAAACGCGGTTCTTGAGTTGCAAACATTACAAAGATCATAATAAAATGAATCTGAATAGGTGGCAATATAGTTGTTTCAAACCCATTCCAATGAAGGCTTTAAATTACTTTTGAAATGTTTCTCTTCTTTCTGAGCTTGCAACATCAGCTATGGATGAAAAACAACAAACAAACAACACGAAGTCAGAGAAATCGGGATAAGATCATCCAAAAAATACCACCGCCTGTGGTCTGTCCTAGTGCCTGAGAGCTAAATGGTTTACGAAAACGGGAATCGGTAAGCAAAAATTCCTATTCCTGTGAGAGTACCCCGCTCAGCACCAGCTAAATAGGATAATTCGAAACGACTAGCGCCAAGAAAGGTAGTTGTAAAGACATGTCGGTCATTAAGGTCAGCACCTCTGGATCGTTTCGCGTCTCGGCAGGTGACGACATTTACAGTAGACATCAGCAAGTTAGATATACCGCGAAAGTTGGACAGCAAGCAAAAAACAACAGCAATGGGAAATCTACGAACAATTAACACAATATAAAAAGAGTAAACACACAATCCCTACTGAGGTAATACCTAACGGTGACTGCGTAAGTTGAAGGCTGGTAGGAACAAGAGGTTTAGGTTTAGTCGGTAAGCTTACTACAAATCACTGCAGTAATCCGCACTGCCACGAGCCACAGGCAGCGCTGTCTGTTCAAGATTCCTTCTCGATAACAGACATTGTCCCAATTTGTTGAGCTGAGTCGATTGATACAAAAGAATAGGGCCTCCAGACCTGAGAAAAGATCTTCAAAGTTTGAGGGTTGCTATACCCTTCTTTTGTAAGAAACGAATAAAACCAACCCCCTTGAAAATGTCCTGAGCACTGGCCTGAACAGAGGTGGAGGTAAAAACAGTAAACCTAGCAATAACAAAAATGGTTACATAAAAACGGGCATAACGGTAGCTAGCTTAAGCTTTCGTTTGGATTTCTTCCTATACTATCCTTAAGAAATAGAGTTTCATAAAATGTGTTTACCGGGCGATTGACTATATTGCCACCTTTTTCAAAACAGTTTTTATTACGAAATAAATGTAGATTCTAAACTAAGTGAAAGAACCGTGTTTCCATTATTCCATTTCCATTCTACCTCCTCTTTGACAATGATCGTCTACCTGTTCGCCTTTTTGTGCCACGGGTAATGAAATGCAAAAATTGTAAACAATCAGGACACACAGCCTCCCATTGTAGCAATAAGGTTCGTTGTGGGAAATGCGATGAGAATCATGTGGATGACTCCTGAGGGAGGGGTGTCGAAAAGTATCTTTACAGTGGGGGAAATCAACATAATCTCCCGACATGATGATACAGTGCGGAGAGAAACTGAAGAGTTCCCTTCAGGGATGCTCTAAGGGATCTTTCGCAGAAATGCTGCTTTAAATAGCTAAGCCACAAGTCTCTACAAAAATCTATACTGGCTTGTCTACTGACGATGATGACTCTGATGAACACCAGGAGGGAACATCTTCTGCTGCGCCTAGAAGCAATAGAAAAAGGAGGAACTTTTCCTCTCCTAAGATTCGTTGTAATGTTCAGAAGGTGTCTCTTCAATGTCCTACAAAAATAACAGTACATACTGGTGCAAAACCGAAGCAAACAGCTCCTGGTCTCCGAAAAGAAGTTCCCAGCTCAGAAAAGAAGTTCCCAGCACTGTGGACCGTATTGTTACAGAACACCCTCTTAAAAGCATCCTGGTAAGCTTTCTCACTGCAATAAAAACATTCTTAATGCAGTTGACTGCAAAATAGCCCCTCCTTTCAGCGATTGTATCCTTCGATAGCTAATTCGAACGAGGTCACGGATTTGATCACTGTTTAACAGTAGCATTAAAAAAATATTATCCCGAATCTCGATCCTTTTAAAATTTATTATGCGAAACATGACGTACTTCAGAAATAGATTTTAATTTTATTTGCTTGGATCGAGAACACTCTTACGGAAGAGTACTTTTGGGGATCAAAAAGTGCTATTTTTTCAATAGAATTAACCTTCCCTCGACACCAGGCATTGAAGATCTCCAAAAACTTTGTGATAACTCCAATGACCATTTTGAACACCGGTGAAATGACACGGATCCCTGCTCCCCCAGTGCGCCCAAGCTCCTTAGACTTGTCCCTCTGCTCGACTCGGTTAGATTGCATGTGGAAGGTAATTCCTGATCGACACGGCAGCGATCCTCTGTTAATCTTAATCACTATTGCTAACGGCTTAAGGCCAACGAGTACAATCAATATTTCGTATGACCTCAAACGAAATAGTGATTGGAAGAGCTAAGCATCCTGCATCCGGTAAACTCGAGTCCATGCAAGACCTTCCTCCGGAGGAAGAGTACGGCTTCTTGGGTGGCTGTATTCTCGACACCGCTATTCAAGCTCAGAAAACGTGTACCAAACGCGAACTCTCGTGGAAGGTCTCCCAACCCGTGGTGGGACAAAAAGTGTTGAAACGTGTACTCGAAGAAGGCCACCGGCGTACAAGATCAACCGGAAAGGCGGGTTACCTGAGCCAATGAAAATTTTTATGAAAGCCACCAAAACGCTTACTGTCGCTGGTTCGTTGACGGATTAATGAGAGAAACCGAACCTGAAACAGTACTAACGAGGGAGTTGGATATTTGATTTCGCCAAGAAGGTTTGTACGGATTCCGCCCCGGCACAGAAGATCTACCGCGCCGCTTCCCCCCGCGGACGATAATGTAACAATAAAGCCCCAGGACCAGACATAATCAAATTTTACTTGTTAAAGAATCTGCCAAGAGACGTTTGTTGAATTAATTTAGTATGTTTCTTAAGAGTAACCTTGTCCCTCATGGCTGGAGGCAAGTGAAGGTCCACGCCATCAAAAAAAAACAAGAAGAACAGCCTCCGATCACAACTTGTATGGACGGATTGAAATGCTCTCTTCTATTCGGAAGTTAATCGAGAAAATGGTCCTGTTCTGTCTCGACAATTGGGCCGAAGCAAATAACTTACTGTCAGATACACAATTTGGCTTTCGTAAAGGCAAAGAGACGAACGATTGCCTTGCGTTGCTCTTAACAGGAATTCAAATGGCATATGCTAACAAAGAGCAGATGGCATCAGTTTTCTTACTGACTCAGGGGGCTTGTTGTCTGAAAAACATATGTATTTTTCGCAAAGTTATTTGTCGACATCACGAATTAGCTATGTGTACCTTCCCCAGGGCTCATGTCTAAGCCCCCTTCTCTACAATTTTTAAGTGAATGGCATTGACAAATGTCTTGTCAATTCCGTCACGCTAGGGCAGCTTGCAGATGCCGTCGTGGTATCTATCTAGGATAGGATCCGCCAGCTGGCTTCTTCTTATATTTTACTAATCCCTGTTGAAAACGACATACCCCCACTCGACCAATGTTGCCAAAATATTGGTTTTGTTTCGGTCGTATATTTGTTCTGATTAAAATATTCTATATTATGTACCAATTTCATGCTTCTGCAAAAATCAAAGATTTAGTCTTTATATCCGCATTTAAACGATCATAACGTTTTTTCCATCGGAATACAGCAAAACAAAATAATATATATTCGTTGTTGGACATTACGAAAAATATCTTCATGCCTCTTAATTTTTGTAAGTTGCTTTCTGAGTCAAGCAACCTCTGTCACAAGAATAATCTTCTCTGTTCGGATTTATTTTAAATATTCTAAAACTACTTTTCTGCAAGGTTTAATTTTTGTTTTGGAGCAATGTATAGGTTTGTTCCAGTACTACATGTGATCGTTTCGGAGAAAACAGCAGTAGAAAATACACGCTCCTATTTACACCGATGATCGATTCAGTTAAAAACTGTAAAATTCAACTGTATCGATAGTACCAAAGGAAGAACAAGAAGCGACTTCCAGGATAACTTTCTCCCTGTTTGCTCAGTACTTCCAATTTACTCGGTACTGGAACAAAGACAATTTTTACATGAAGTTTCAAATATTTTCATACTTGCGCTACACAGCCTGTTGATTTCGAAAAGAGGCATTTCCGCATTATTCCGCACACAGAACAGAATCCACGATAACCGCGCTACCGGATCTCTCGGGAACTTCAGTTCTGGATAATATGTTTGATTTCGTCTGCCAAATAATGCCTGCACTTCATAATTACAGACGGATGTTATAGAAAGAAAGCGGTATCTCGAGAAAACAAAAAAATCAACACAGTTAACAATCGTCGTTTTATGTTTGATATCACAATATGACAACACGTCCAAGCAGCCCTTTAGTACTTTTAGTTTCCAAGCCGAAGGTTTGCCTATGTTACTTTCGTCCAATCACGAGCTGGTTCAGAATTGGTTCAAAAACAGGGGACAGAGCTGGCGGATCCTATCCTAGGTATCCATTACAGATCCCAAAGCTGTCGATTTGCAAGGACCATTGCAAGATGTCTTGGACAATTTGCCTACTTGGGCCCTCCAGCTGGGTATCGAATTCTCCAAGGAGAAAACTGAGCCAATCGCACAAACATGCGCCGTGCATTGTTCCACCAGATCTTAACTATTAAATTACCTTCAGCCCCGAGTAAGGTCATCCAATGTCCCGATGCGGGATGTACTGGCAAACCGCGATCTCCTCTATATATCCCTCGTATGTAGTTGCCTAAAAACCATCAATATATAGATTTACCTGCCCCTTTTATTTTTATTATCATTCTCAGAAGTGTCCTCTTCCACATATATCGTACATCCTTGATGGTTTGATGCAAGTGACACGAAACATCTCTGTCGAAAATGTTAACAAACGCGGAATTTGCAGCACAAACATCACACGCGCAACTCGATATGTTGCCGGTCGTCATCTGACGAAGACCGCCCGAGTCTGTAATCGATGCCGTTGATCTCCCGTTAACTTGAACCCCTATTTCTAATACCAAGGAATTATTCCCCCCTCTCCAACTGATTTCTTTTGAATTTATAATAAAAGCAACGTTCGATTTTTAAAATAAAATGAAATTATTTAGCTCATGCACTAAAAAATCAAGAAGTTTTCACCTTCATCATTAAGGGGTTATATACAAAGTTGGAACTCAAAAAATCGAATGAAAATTATTGAGTATTCACACACTTTTGAAAATATCTGTGCGAAATTTTATCCAGGTCGGAGAACTAGATTTCAAAGTATAGCCGGTTCACAGCGCGCTGATTCTTTCGCGAATAAGGTGAACACAACAAAATTAAACGCAATTATATCGGAACTAAGTTTTTTGAAAAGTACCGTTACGATGAACGTGATTTCGCAAAAACTACTCATCCGATTTTCATTTTTTTTTGAATTGTTTGTATTTATACTTGTACTTGAACGGTTGCTTTTTCATCCAAAAATTATCAATTCTTTGCAATGATTTTTTGTTTAAAACTCCATTTTTTGATCAACATAATTTTTTTTAAGGAAATTTTTTTTATTGGGAAACCGCTCCGTTCAAGTTTACCACAATACATTTTTCTTAAATAATCAGTTTACTTTTTTGATTTCAGTTGAGTCGTTCGGCTTGGAGACCGTTCATTGCAAGCCTCTGCCAAAAAATACGCTTCGGGGATGGGTCAGAACTCCGCCAATCTTGAATTTTTTTTTTAATTCAGCTTGTTTTTTCGAACTTCGAGAGTACTACCACTACTACTTTCGCTTTTTCGAATAAAATTTGCATTAAGCACTTTAAAAAAATCACGAACTTAGCTCACTTTTTCGCCACAACTTTGTCTATAACCCCTTCATAGAGGTATATTTCAGTCCCTAGGGTGACTCAGCTTGTTGAACAAAGCCTATGTTAAGAGTTAGCATATTATGTACTAGACTACCGCCCCAATACCTCAACAGTAACAGTTCCAGGGGGTTCGTTTAGGGCGTATGTTTAAAAACAGGGCATTGCCATCACCAAACAAAATTCACATCAGATTTACAAACCATTTTGTAAGTTTCTATCACAGGGTGTCTACTATAAAGTAGCCTTGCTTTATTGCTATTATTGAAATATCTAATGAAGTATTCAGACTCCCATATGAATCTTTTACACCATCTTTCCAACATGATTCTAAATATTTAGAAAGTAAAAAATGGATCGAGGTATAAAAATATTCAATTTGTTTATACTAATTTCCGAACTGTTAAGTTCAATAAAAAATCCAACTTTAATTTTAATTTCTTTCCATATATTGTAAAGTTTACGAGTTATCATTATGGTTATTATGGTATATGTACAATTTATTGAATAATAAGCTTAACAAATAACAATTGACACACTTTTTTGTTAAAGGGTGTGAGAATTTTTTTTCGAAGAAATCGGATATTAATTTTTATGTGGAATGCACCCTTCATAGCAAAAAGCACCAATTTAGTA
This sequence comes from Topomyia yanbarensis, assembly GCF_030247195.1. Classification (NCBI taxonomy): domain Eukaryota; kingdom Metazoa; phylum Arthropoda; class Insecta; order Diptera; family Culicidae; genus Topomyia; species Topomyia yanbarensis. Next base: position 125,833,750 of record NC_080670.1, on the reverse strand, counting down.
CTTTTCGTTATGTTTGCATTCACGCCGCTCATTTTGCGGTCCACTTTACGTATAGTGGCGTTATAGTTTTCGTACCCCATCAATGTCGTTGCGCCCCATCCAGGTTGTTGCGCCCTATCCAAGTCGTTGCGCCCCAGCTTTAAATTGGCGACTTACCAGCAAATATTCTACAACAACAGCGCTGCTTATAGTTGCTATTCAAATAGTACAAAAGATAATCAAATGCTCATAAAAACTGATCCTGTCCTACTACAGGCCAACGGAGAACATGATTTTTCATCAGTTTCTATGTGGATGTTTTCATGTAGGTACCGTAAACCGGGGTGACATTGATCACTTTTCGAAGTAATCATTACATATTTTTAGACGCACACATTTTTGTCAAGTTTAATATTTTTAAACCATGTACTGATGTATGGAGAACAAGATTGTATGGTTTTACCTAAAATAGTCCGCTTACAGCTATTTTTCCAAAAATGATGTCAAGTTGAAGTCCGTTTTCGTAGTCCGGGGTGACTTTGATAACCTGCATGTTCACCCACATTAAGTTATTGATGTCAATGTTTTTCATTCAAATGTTTGTTTAAACTAATTCTGAAAAGATACTCATTGTTAAATAGATGTTAATTGGTATTATAAAAAGTATTTCAATCTACTGTAAAATTCGAGTAACCAAAATTCGTATAATTTGTGTCCAACTAACATAAAATTTTCTGAAAACATTTAAAACTGCTAAAAAAAATTATTTCAGTGCTTTATCAATGTACAAAAAGTTTCATCCATTTGAACACGTTGGAATATTGAAAACCTTAAAAAAATGTTGCGAATTTAAGCTCAAAATAATTTGAAATAATTGCCAACTAGTTTGACAAAAAGTGTATTTAAAAAAAAAAACTCTTAAAATTAAATTTAGTACATCCTAATGTAAAGGAAAATAAAAACTTGCTTGTAATTTATTACTCTTGCTCAAATCTGAGATTTATTTGTTTTATAAAAAACCTGTTTTAATCCACCTAGAGGTGCAATTGTGCCTTTCTCATTTCTCCAAACTATGATTTAATAGCTGGTTCGTACAATATAACATTATGGAAATGTCTTTTATTCTTATAAGAACACCTTTTTGCATTCATCGCGGTATCGGTTTGAATCGGAGTTTTCTATGTGATCGCACTCCACAACCCGTAACTCCGGAGCCGGAAGTCGGATGGAGATGGAATTTAATATCAGTTTCCGGGGGAGGAACACCTTTCATTTGAGACTAAGTTGATCAAATCGGTCTAGCCATTTTCGAGAAACCAATATAACCGTTATTCTGAATTTGGATGCTTCCGGATCCGTCGATGGTGGCCAGTGTGGCCAAAGAGACTTTGAATGACTGTTGGTGACCTACATCTACAAGTTCATCAGTTGTAACCTTTCATTTAAAATCAAGTTTGTCAAAATCGGTTCAGAAAATTCCGAGAAACCGATGTGGACAAATCCACAAATTTTGTTTTGTAACCATACCCTTCAACTCGTAATCCGGAACAAGATGTCGGTTGAAAATGAAATTCAATAGCAACCTATGGGAATATTATACCTTTCATTTGAATCTTAGTTTGTAAAAATCTGTTCAGCCATCTCCGAGAAACCGATGTGGACATTTTTTTAACAAATCCGCACATACACACACATACATACATACAGACATACAGACATACAGACATACATACATACATACATACATACATACATACATACATACATACATACATACATACATACATACATACATACATACATACATACATACATACATACATACATACATACATACATACATACATACATACATACATACATACATACATACATACATACATACATACATACATACATACATACATACATACATACATACATACATACATACATACATACATACATACATACATACATACATACATACATACATACTTACATACATACATACATAAATACATACATACATACATACATACATACATACATACATACATACATACATACATACACACATACATACACACAGATATTTTGCGATCTCGGCGAACTGAGTCGAATGTTATATGAGACTCGGCCCTCCCGGCTTCGGTGTGAAAGTTGGTTTTTGGAGCAATTGCATAACCTTTCTATATAAGAAAGGCAAAAGAATAATATTTAATTAGCTTAATCAGCATGAGTTAAATATTATCTTCATGTGATTATATTTTGAAATGTTGGTGGAATGGGTTTGAAAGTGGAGGGAATGGGGGGTTAGTAGAGTGGGAGTGGATGATGCGTCAGAAATCTTTCATCTTATTTCGTTATACGGGGTGGATGAAGGAAATGCGGGCGTGAAGGTGGTCCAAGGGGAGGTGAGTGAGGAAGGAGGGAGGTGTAAGGGCAAGGCGGGGGAGGGGGAGGGGCGGCGACGCAATACGCAACTGCATATTTTGTCTTCCATTTGAGACTTGGTTTGAGAAAATCGGTTCAGTCATCACCGAAGAACCGATGTGACTTTAATTGTGGAATATGCCCGGAATTTCGGACTTCCGGTATCGTCCATAGTGGACAATATATTCAAAGAATGTTTGATTGGCAATCAGTGATCTAGATCTGCGATTAGAAGTAATTTGGTGACCATTTCAATCGTTTTTAACCTCTGCGGTGTTACGATTGTACTGATTTATTTGGGAAATTTCAGTGAAACCTTACTAACCATCCTGTAACTCCGGAACCAACAGTCAGAACCGAATGAAATTCAGAAGCAGTCAATGGCATTACTGTATCTTTCATTTGAAATCAAGTTTGTAAAAATCGATAGAGAATTCGTTGAGGAATGGGTGTGATATTAGCTTAGGAACTTGGCGGGTTCCTCGGGGGCGTCATGAACCGTCATAGGTGGCCAATGTGGTCAAAACTGCTTTGATTGATCATTAGTGATCCAGACCCGCAAACTAGAGTAATGTTACATCAATTTTAATATGTTTAACATCATTTGAACATCATGGTGGTACCAGTTTATATGGGAATTTGCTGTGTGACCGCACTCTTCAACCCGTAACTCCGGAACCGGAAGTCGGATCAACTAAAAATTCAATAGCAGCTTATGGGAGCGTTATACCTTTCAGATGAAACTAAGTTTGCGAAAATCGGTTCAGCCATCTCTGAGAAAATTGTGTGAGTTTAAATGACACACACATACACACACATACACACACATACATACACACACAGACATTTGCCGATCTCGACGAACTGAATCGAATGGTGTATGACACTCGGCCCTCCGGGCCTCGGTTAAAAAGTCGATTTTTACAGTGATTGCATAGCCTTTCTTTATATGAGAAAGGCAAAACTAGCTGACCCGGCAAACTTCGTCCTGCCGAAAACAGTATTCATCATTGAAATTATTTCGAGCATTCATGATATCAACAAAATGAAGAACAAATTGCGCAAATCCATCATGCCGTTTTTAAGTGATGCGGTCATACGTACGCCAACTTTATGTTTATATATATAAGATGTGCTCATATATGAGAAAAGCATAATCGCACTAATAGGAGTATTATCAGAGATTTAAAGATTTTATTTCTATCTAACATTGTTCTACATAAAATTTCCAACAAAATGAAGAACAAATTGCGCAAATCCATCATGCCGTTCTTAAGTGATGCGCGGTCTTACGTACGCCAACTTTGTTTTATATATAAATAAGATAGACACGTTACGAAGCTTCGTAAAAATAAGGTAAAGTCAAATTTCGGTTTTTTGTAGTTTTTGTACCCAAAAACCGAACAACATACTCAAAAAGTATAACAAATCAGTATTGTATAAGTTTAGAGTAAAAATCATTTCAAATTAAAATGATTCGGTAGACTATTCTGGTTTAATAAGCGATCTACGAAAAAAGTTTCGAGTGATCAAAGTCACCCCGGTTTACGGTATTTTATTTGATATTGACATGATTTAACTATAAAATTATGAATGTTTTCATGTAGGTATTTTATTTGATATTGACTATAAGATTTTCACTGAGATCAGTTACAAGATCACATTCCGACAATTTACCAAAAGTCCTCATTGTGTTTAAATCATTTATTTCTCAATGTAATGATAAGATAATAAACTTCTAAAATTATTACTGAAATATTAAATTTATATATTTTTAAAATTTCGACTTGTTTTTTTCTTGTATATAGTTGTCATACCATGTATAATAAACCTATTTAAATCCACCTAGCGGTGCAATTGTGCCTTTCTCATTTCTCCAAACTATGACTCCATGGCTGGTAATGTTCAATATAATTAAGGAAATGTCTATTTCATTCTTCATACACTTTGCACTTATACACAATGGCTCGCCAGCCACGAACTTGATGAGCTACGTGTCGATAGTGAAACACTTGAAACATAAAACATAATCTTTAATTTGCATCCATTTTATTACATTTTGCATCAATTTGATAATGGTGATAGTGGTAAAGATGTTTAAATGAAAAATTGTTGTGTAGTCGCACTTTTTAGGCCGTAACTCCAGAGCCGGAATCCCGATCGAACCGAAATCGATAGAAGCCGATGGGAAGGTTGTACCTTTCATTCAAGAGTAAGTTTGGGCAAATTGGTTCAGCCATCTCTCAGAAACATACACACACAAACAGTTGTCGAGCTGAGTCGAATGGTATGTAAGCTTCGACTCTCCGGGCCTTGGTTAAAAAGTCGGTGTTTGGTGCGATTGCATAGCCTTTTTATATGGTCAATTTGAAATCATAAAAAAAATTATTAACAATTGTTTAAAAAATATACAAAATAGTATTCCTTTGGATCGGAAAAAATCACGAACAATCTGTGTTACGACAATTTCAGTGTTAGTTCGATAAACTAAAAGTTCGATAAAATCGTCCCTAATTTTTTTTTTTTAAATTTTCGGGCTAAGAATTTCATATGTCAATATTAGGGTAAAAACAATTGTTTTTCGCAAAATCCACCTGGATTTGATATTGCAACAAAAAATGCTATAACAAAATTGGATCTTCCATTGAAATTGCGATATCACCTAATTAGGGTGGCCCGCATGAGAAATTTAAATTTAGTTACTATTTAGATGTATCATGGCCGGTATTTAATATTTTTGCCATGCACTGTTGTGCTATTTTCAGACTCTTTCATCATTACTTCGCAATACATGTGAAATATTGAACATATGGGGCATTCCACGCAAAATTTTCCAATTTTTTTTATTTCAACATACTAGGCGAGACTTTCCAGATTTTTTGTGTTGAATTTCACCATTTGAAAAAAAACCTACTTTTTTCAATTGCTCGTACTGTCAAAAGTAAAGAAGGTACCAAAAAGTGCCCAAAACATGAAATGTGCGCCTTTTTCACAGCTTTCGGATGAAGTATATTAATACTTACTCGACGAATCGGTTTCATGAAAAATATTGAAAAGTTTAAAGCAAATCGATTTTTTTCAAACTTGGACATGATTTTTTTTCTTTTTTTATTATATAAAATAGGAAAATCATTTGTCTTAATGCTATAAAAATTTGGGAATGGACAATTAAATACTTACGGAGATATGATTTTCTCAATCGCACCTTGTGCGCGAAAAACGTACCGCCACGTGCTTCGCTCGTACTCAGACTTGGGTGTATGAAGCTTTACACACCAGCGCGTTGTGTAAAATACACTTGCGATTAACTTTACTATTTATTGCATTTAGATGTATGTTTAATTTCAGATTTATAATGTCTTAATCATTCAAAAGTGTCGCCGGAAAAAAAGATCTTTAGTTTTAATTTGAAGTCCACATTCGTCTCAACATAGTGAAATTATTGTGTTCCAGGTGTGGTTTGGCATTTTTCGAAACAATTCTGTGGATTTTTCTCTGCTCTTGCATCAGAATAAATTGGTTCGATTGGCACGTTTCCTATGTTATTCTGAGATTTGAACTTGAAACATTGCGTAACAAAGAAGCTTTCCTTGCCACATCGTACGACTCAGTTGCGATCGACATTTGATCATCATTGATCATTTGTAAACTGGCTCGACAAATAATTGCTTCGTCGCAAGCACCTTTTCCATATGCTGTTGCGCGAAAATGTCACTGTGTGGGGTGAATGCAGTCAGATTTGTGGTTAAAAAAAATTAGTACAACGTTTGACATTTTTAAAATGTTGACGAATACCATCAGAAAAATAAATGCAAACTCTCAAGGTTTTCACAAAGAATGGAGTTAAGAGTACAACGTAGAAACGATAGGTAACTAAACTGAAGACAATATTTAAAAAGCGCCAGAAACTTGAAAAAGCTTTCGTTCAATATTTTTGCAGAACTGCAAGAATCTCTCTACAGCAATCATTTATCGCCAGAATACAGATGTCACGTTTTAATAATTTTAAAAAGCAACAATATTCCCAATCGTTTTGCCTTTCTCAATAGAAAGGTATTGCAATTGCTCTGAAAACCGACTTTTTAACGGAGGCTCGGAGGGCCGAGTGACATATACCATTCGATTCAGTTCGTCGAGTTCGGCAAATCTCTGTGTGTATATATGTGTGTATGTTTGTATGTGTGTGTATGTACGTCTGTGTGTGTGTATGTGACCAAAAATGTCACTCATTTTTCTCAGAGATGGCTGACCCGATTTTGACAAACTTAGTCTCAAATGAAAGGTACAACGTTCCCATAGGATGCTATTGAATTTTTAATGGATCCGACTTCCGGTTCCGGAATTACAGGGTGGTGAGTACGAACACGCAGAAAATGTCGATTTTAATAAATTCTGCAATGAATGTATAAAGGTGATTTTTTTCCAAAATATGACCACAACTGCTTCGATTTGTAGTATTAGGTCACTAACATCCATTCAAAGTCTATTTGGCCACATTGGCCACCATCATCGGTTCCGGAAGCCCCGGCGGAAGTATCTAAATTCAGAATAACAGTCACATCGGTTTCTCGGAGATGGCTAGACCGATTCGACTAAACTTGGTCTCAAATGAAACATATTACGTCCCCGTAAATGGCTATTTAATTTTATCCCGATCCGACTTCCGGTTCCGGAGTTACAGGTTGTGGCGTGCGATCACATAGCAAATTGTGATACAAACCGATACTCCGATGAAAGCAAAAAAGGTAAAAATTTCGCTAAAATGTCTCTCAAACAACTTAAATTTTCTGTTCTAGGTCACCGACGGCCAACCAAACTTTCGTTGACTACATTGACCAACATAGACGATTCCGGAAGTGCCTGGGAAAAACGGCCATCTTTCAAAATTTACGAACTCATATCAGTTTCCCGGAAATGGTTGGGCCGATTTTCACAAACTTAGTCCCAAATGATAGCTATAATATCCCCACAGATGTCTATACAATTTCGTACGGATCGCTTATATGAGTCCTGAAATATAGACTAAATCGTCCGGTCACATATGAAATTCCCATATAAGCCGGAACTCAATTTTTTTTTAAAGGGGGGACCCCATGAAATTTCAAAAATTGAATTCGTATTTTTGATGCAAAACATCTTTAAAATGCATGAAACGTCGAGATTTTATTTTATCTCAAAAATTTTATTTAAAAAAATCGTTTTTTTGGGACTTTGCCGATTTCGCACCTTTTTGCCTCTCTCATATAAAGAAAGGCTATGCAATCACTGTAAAAATCGACTTTTTAACCGAGGCCCGGAGGGCCGAGTGTCATACACCATTCGATTCAGTTCGTCGAAATCGGCAAATGTCTCTGTGTGTGCATGTATGTGTGTATGTGTGTGTATGTGTGTGTATGTGTGTGTGTGTCATTTAAACTCACACAATTTTCTCAGAGATGGCTGAACCGATTTTCGCAAACTTAGTTTCATCTGAAAGGTATAACGCTCCCATAAGCCGCTATTGAATTTTTAGTTGATCCAACTTCCGGTTCCGGAGTTACGGGTTGAAGAGTGCGGTCACGCAGCAAATTCCCATATAAACTGGTACCACCATGATGTTCAAATGATGTAAAACATATTAAAATTGATGCAACATTACTCTAGTTTGCGGGTCTGGATCACTAATGATCAATCAAAGCAGCTTTGACCACATTGGCCACCTATGACGGTTCATGACGCCCCCGGGGAACCCGCCAAATTCCTAAGCTAATATCAATTCCACAACGAATTCTCTACCAATTTTTACAAACTTGATTACAAATGAAATATACAGTAATGCCATTGACTGCTGCTTAATTTCATTCGGTTCTGACTCTTGCTTCCGGAGTTACAGGGGTGTTAGTAAGGATACACTGGAATTTCCCATATAAATCGGTACAATCGTAATACCTAAAAGCTATTGAAATGGTCACCAAATTACTTCTAATCGCAGATCTAGATCACTGATTGCCAATCAAACATTCTTTGAATATATTGTCCACTATCGACGATTCTGGAAGTCCGGAATTCCGGGCATATTTCACAATTAAAGTCATATCGGTTCTTCGGTGATGACTGAACCGATTTTCTCAAACCAAGTCTCAAATGGAAGGCAAAATATGCAGTTGAGTATTGTGTCGCCGCACCACTCCCCCCCCCCCCCCCCCGCCTTGCCCTTACACCTCCCTCCTTCATCACTCCCCTCCCCTTGGACCACCCTCACGCCCGCATTTCCTTCATCTACCCCGTTTACCGAAATAAGATGAAGGATTTCTGACGCATCCTCCACTCCCACTCTACTAACCCCCCATTCACTCCACTTTCAAACCCATTCCACCAACATTTCAAAATATAATCACATGAAGATAACATTGAACTTATGCTGATTAAGCTAATTAAATATTATTCTTTTGACTTTCTCATACAGAAAGGTTATGCAATTGCTCCAAAAACCGACTTTCTAACCGAGGCCCGGAGGGCCGAGTCTCATATAACATTCGACTTGCCGAGATCGCAAAATATCTGTGTGTATGTATGTGTGTAAGTATGTGTGTATGTATGTATGTATGTATGTATGTATGTATGTATGTATGTATGTATGTATGTATGTATGTATGTATGTATGTATGTATGTATGTATGTATGTATGTATGTATGTATGTATGTATGTATGTATGTATGTATGTATGTATGTATGTATGTATGTATGTATGTATGTATGTATGTATGTATGTATGTATGTATGTATGTATGTATGTATGTATGTATGTATGTATGTATGTATGTATGTATGTATGTATGTATGTATGTATGTATGTATGTATGTATGTATGTATGTATGTATGTATGTATGTATGTATGTATGTATGTATGTATGTATGTATGTATGTATGTATGTATGTATGTATGTATGTATGTATGTATGTATGTATGTATGTATGTATGTATGTATGTATGTATGTATGTATGTATGTATGTATGTATGTATGTATGTATGTATGTATGTATGTATGTATGTATGTATGTATGTATGTATGTATGTATGTATGTATGTATGTATGTTTGTATGTATGTATGTATGTATGTATGTATCTATGTATGTATGTGTGTGTGTATGTGCGGATTTGGTAACAAAATGTCCACATCGGTTTCTCGGAGATGGCTGAACCGATTTTTACAAACTAAGATTCAAATGAAAGGTATAATATTCCCATAGGTTGCTATTGAATTTCAACCGACATCTTGTTCCGGATTACGAGTTGAAGAGTATGGTTACAAAACAAAATTTGTTGATTTGTCCACATCGGTTTCTCGGAATTTTCTGAACCGATTTTGACAAACTTGATTTTAAATGGAAGGTCCATAAGCTGCTGTTGAATTTTGTGTGGATCCGAGTTCTGGTTCCTGAATTACAGGGTGATACGCACAATCACGCAGCAAATCCCGATTCTAACGAATTCTGCGATGAATGTAAAAAGGTGAATTTTTTTTCCAAAATGTAAACACAGACGGTTGAATTTGTAGATCTAGGTCACCAACAGTCAATCAAAGTCTCTTTGGCCACACTGGCCACCATCGACGGATCCGGAAGCATCCAAATTCAGAATAAAGGTTATAATGGCTAGAACGATTTGATCAACTTAGTCTCAAATGAAAGGTGTTGCGTCCCCGGAAACTGATATTAAATTCCATTTCCATCCGACTTCCAGCTCCGGAGTTAGGGGTTGTGGAGTGCGATCACATAGAAAACTCCGATTCAAACCGATACCGCGATGAATGCAAAAAGGTGCTCTCATATATACTTACCAAGTGTAATTAGAATGAAAGACATTTCCATAATGTTATATTGTACGAACCAGCTATTAAATCATAGTTTAGAGAAATGAGAAAGGCACAATTGCACCTCTAGGTGGATTAAAACAGGTTTTTCAGTTCAATATTACCGTGGCTGTTTTTTCTTTTTCAAAATTTTAGAACTCGAATAATGATTTATTTTCCTGTATATAGTTGTCATGTGATGTATAATAATAAAATGTAATATAGGGTTACTGCTCCCTAATTCATCTTAACACCTCTATTCATCCCACCCATTTGAACACATTAGTTAGAGCAGTATCTGCTATCTCTATTCAACGCATTAACTCAAATGGTAGGATGAATAAGGGTACGTTGTACTCGACGTTTCGCTTCGCTCAAACGCGAGCATTATACATTTTACAGGCAAATTTTTTAACTGTACTGCTTCTTAGGAACGAAGCAAATAAGATGACACCTATTTAAGTGCAATCCAGTCAGTCTAAGTCGAGTTATCAACGAAATAGTGTGACATATTGACTAATGAGATGAATAAGGGCTCGTCTACCCTATGCATTTAAAAGCTTTTAATGAATATAAACAACGCACACATTCTCGTGATTCATGATTGAGAAAGGCACAATTGCACCGCTAGGTGGATTTAAATAGGTTTTTTATTATAAAATCAACTACAAAATTGAGTATAAAGCAATAATAATCTGAAACAAACATAACGCATTACCTGTGTATATTTTCCTTTAGGGGGGCGTCTGGTGTAAAGTGCTTAAACCGAAAGTGATTTTGGTTTACGATTTTGAAGGTAAGGCAACAACCCTCTTGTGCAATGTTAAAGTTTATTTATACATTCATTATGTACGAGAAAAAAATGCAGTCACACAGAACCACACGAGCGTTCCAAGAGTAGACTCCAACCATTTCCACGTCGAGGAGCGCCACGGCGTATATGATAACTCTTGATAAAATTTACTGAAACAGGAAATTCAATAAGATTTTTAAAATTTGGACTATAAGTTACTCGATAAATAAAAAAAATTATAAAATGGTTTGAATTTTGGAATATGGAATAGCCATATAAAATCCGAAAAATCTGGTATTTTTATGTAAAATTCACTCACCTTTCTTAAAAATAATGAGAGAAAAAAATTTTATTCAGTTTTCCGTGGTTCATCGACTGGCTACACATATTATGCATCCTCATAAAAAAATTAAGTCAATCCGCTGAATAATTATTATTATTTACTTTTCTTTATTTCTAATAAATAATGAAGTTAATTGCAAGTGTGTTTTAAACAACACGGTAGTGTGTAAAATCTCATGCAGTCAAACCTGTGTACGAGCGAAGTGCGTGGCGGTACGTTTTTCGCGCGCAAGGCTCGGTTGAAAAATTCATATCTCCGTAAGTATTTAATTGCCCACTCCCAAATTTTTATAGCATCAAGAAAAATGATTTTACTATTTTATACAATAAAAAAAAGAAAAAAACCATGTTTAAGTTTGAAAAGAATCGATTTGTTTTAAACTTTTCAATATTTTCCATGAAACCTGATTCATCGAGTAAGTATTAATATACTTCATCCGAAAGCTGTAAAAAGGCGCACATTTCATGTTTTGGGCACTTTTTGGTACCTTCTTTACTTTTGACAGTACGAGCGATTGAAAAAAGTAGGTTTTTTTCAAATGGTGAAATTCAACACAAAAAATCTCGAAAGTCTCGCCTACTATGTTGAAATAAAAAAATACGTGTCGAATATTTTTGACTACTAAACCGAGAAAAAAATTGATATGGGCAAAAAAATTTGTGGCAAATTTTGCGTGGAATGCCCCATATATTGTATGTCTGCCTGGCATCTTTATGAAATAGCATCAGTAAAATTGTTCAATGCGATCTTACTCGATTTAATGATACACCTTGAGGTGTGATGCAAATTTTCATTTTCAAATGCCAATTTTCAGTTAAATCTACCGAGATTTAAATACAAAGCCCCCCTCAATCATTCACTTTCAAGTTGGCGAGATTGTCATAACAAAATCGACCATCTTCATTAAATTTTCAAATCGATGGTTTTTCAATCACCATCCACAGCTGTCATCTGCTCTGTAGTAGCCAGGTTACAGGCACGTAGCCAGAGGGGGGGCTAGGGGGCTAAAGCCCCTCCCGAAATTTTTCAAAAATGAATTTCAAAAACCGGCGATGTTTAACAAAATTTGTTGCTCATTTGGTTTGAACAAATCTTTGAGAAAAAGTTGAAGAAGGCTATTTCTAACCACCAATTATTGATGATTCGCTTAGGACCGAGTATTCATAATGTGGAACATTTCCTGAAGGTGTAAATGGAGGTTGGACTTTCGGAAGCGAGTTCTACCATGTCAGGCATTTAGCGCTCAACAAATTAGCCCAGATGAAACCATTCATTTCGAACAACTTAAAACACATGGTTGAAAGTGACAATGCTATAATTAAGATCCTCCTATATATGGACGATGAGAACATCAATGTTCCGCTACAAGATCGGATATCGCTTACTCGCAGATTAATGTCATATTTGGGAGAAATGGAATCCATTCGGAAGGATAATTATTGAGAGCGAGAAGCAAGGAACAAATCAGACATTCGCAAACATAAAGTCAAAATTGACGAATTGACATAAAGTTTTGCAAAAGTTTCACAGGAAACGGATAATTTGCTGTGATTTGAAAACAGACAACTCTAAAAGAAAGCCTCTTTTGAAAATTAGATGTAAGTGCGATGTGTTCTCTTCCATGTGTCGGAAGCAAGTGATGCTGAAATTATTAAGCTCACTTGTGTTTATAGTTTCTAGTTATTTTGGTGGTGATATATTTACCTAATTTTACGTAAATTAGAAGCATTCAGAATCAGTGCTAAGTAATTTTCTTTCGATTAGTGAACAAGTTCTGAGCAGTTTCGCTCAGTAGATTAAATTCTGGGTAGTTTTCATTAGTAGATTAAATCATTGAAATATATATTTTACATTGTCCAAAAACCCATGAAATCCGAAATAATACCTTCAAATGTTCAAATATAATATTTACTTAATCTAGGTAATCTTCTCAAGTTCCAACGGTTTTGCAAAATTCTGAACGTCAATGAGCTAATGAACTTATTCTTGCATTGTAGTGGAATCAGTAGTTCTTTGCACTCACTTTACATTTTGACTTTTACTATAGTTTCAGGGATCTAGGAAAATCAGTCTACGATATTTTTAATTCATAAGTCCAATGATATGAAAGTATCTAAAAAGAATCTACTTAAATAAATAAATAGATAGTTATTCTCAGTTGCCTGAGAATATTGTCGAAGATAGCGTTTAACCCATTCCCCACGAGAGTCAAATGAAAAAAACATGTGTTTTTCTCAGGATTATAATTACGCATACTTCGGATGGAGTCACAGAACTAGTAATAGTAGCCTGATCATGAAAATAGGAGTTGAAGTTCACTTTGTTCGGACATTCTTTGCAACGATAAACTTGGATTTCACACTGATATATTCCTATCCATTGAGACAACCTTGACGTTGGTTTCGTTCTCCTGTTTAGCAAATGCGTGTAAAGTTTCGTTAGGCGGGTTTTTGGATATTTTTGTACTCATTCCAATTTAGCGTCTTCTACACCTTGTAAACGTGTAGTCTAGAATGCGTAGCATTTTCAATCAGCCATAAATACTTTGATCTCTTGATGAATCTTGAGAAAAATTTCTAACTTATAAACTAATAATAATCAAATTTAATTCGTCGATGCACTATAGCTTTTCTTGTAACAGACAACATATTTTTAGGGTTTTTAGTGTCTATTGTCTTAGTTATGGAATTGTTTTCACTAAGAACATTTCATAATTACATTCAGTTTACTGTGACTATCTCAAGTCATCAGAATTTATACATTTATGCAATAATTTTCAAGCCCCTCCCGAAACAAAATCCTGGCTACGGGCCTGCCAGGTTAAGTTAAATGTGAACATGTTTGGCATTTTCAAGCAAACATAAACAGTTTGAAGTATGCTCAGAGTAGTTTTGCTTGATAATCCTAGTCAGTAACCCAGAGAAGAAATATTTGAAGGTCAATGAAATTGCAAATGATTAAGCGGCTGGGCTATTTAAATGAACGACGCAACCAACAACCGCGGTTTGAACATAGTCGGTTATGATTTGAGATTTGTTCCTCCTACAAATTCAAACCTGTCGAAAATTAGCAGCTCTGATCCCTAAAACAACAAAAGTTTTAGGTACGTTTTTACGATTTCGAAAATTTCAATATTTTTATGTCTCTGAATTTTCATGGTTAAATGGAAAAAAATGTGGATAAACGGTTTTCATTATTAAAATGATCGCGATTAAAGTTATGTAGTTAATATTCGTTAATATCCCTTAATGAGATGCGTTTTCTCCTCCATAAGTCCTTCGATATGTGCGCAAATTACTTCATTACAAATGACACACACTTGTCGTGTTTGTATCCCATAATCAAGTCTCATTACTGCCATTAAGTTTATAAATATACCGTAGGTGTTGACTAATTGATGATTAAAATAAATTACCGAGATTTCCATATTTACATATACGGTTGAACAACGATTGAGTGTAAATAAAACAAAAAATAGATAACTCCAATATTGCCACGATGGTCGTAATGACATGTAGTTAGCAAGGGACTGTGTGATGTGAAGTATATTTTTAGTATTAAGAGCCATAGTACTCAATGAGAGCAAAGAGTTGAAAGAAGAAAGTTTATAAGAGCATGGAACAGGGTCATATAAGCAAGCTTAGGGTTTCCCGATGACTCAACCTTTTGTCTTCTACCGCAGGAGTCAGGATATTTTGACATATAAAATGCGAATCACCTGAGTCGGCAGCATGTTCGGATAAGCGTCAAGTGACTTAGTACTTTATGCCGTCGGTTCCAATTAATGTCCTAATGAAAACAATCTTTAGGTTAAGCATTTAATAAATCCAGTGGCGGATCCAGGAGAAGGGTCCTGGGGGTCCGGATTCGCTCCAAAATTTGTTTACTTGTTTGGGAATTTTGAATTAGTTTCAAGTTTATATTAGTTTCAAACTCAAAATAAATCCAAACCAAATTTGAACAACAAAATTCATTTAATAAGCTTATTACGTATTAAGAATTGTACATTATGCAATTTAAAATAACAATGTTGTTAAACTGGCTCCAGTTTAAAACTAAAACAATGAACTTAGTGCATGTTCTGCAGCGTTTTATTTTACATAGGCGTGGAGATAGAACTAAAACAATTACATCCCCAGTATAGAGGTTTGTTTTATAATTCAAAACAGTTTTGTTATATATTCGGCCTATTGATTTTTTCGGTAAAATTAAAACAAAACCTCCATTCTTCATTGTCACGTTACGTTTCGGCCTACTACGCTTCAGCCATCGCCGGACGCCTACGCCATTTATTTCGAAAAAATATTCACATCAAATTACAATAATTCACAAATAATTACAACGCATTCACAATACATTACAAATTAACAATCAAACTTACATAAATTCGTTCTAAACACTCTCCATTCATTCACTTCTTCTGCCGACTGTCGAACGATTTGTCCTATTTGCATGTCTGCTTTCCTTGTTATTCACACATTGTCGAAGCTTGGTTACCAGCCGGTCATACGTTGTGCAGAACGTTCCACATTCTCTCTGGGGGTTTACGGTTTTATCTTTCCCCAGCATTTTGATATGAAACATTTCAGCCATCGTTCTGCTCGACTGGTTTTTTATTCGCTCTAATATCTGCGTGTTAGCGAAGTCGAAGATGTGTCAGTATTGTAGTGTGTGTTGTGATAATCCGGTTCTGGCATCTTTCTTCTTCGTGTCTTTTTGTGCTCCGCTACTCTCGTTTCCAGTTTCCTCCCTGTTTGGCCAATGTATACCTTACCGTCATCTATACCACATGGAATCGAGTACACTACCTTCTTATGTTTTCCTGGTGGAATCGGGTCCTTCAGTTTGGTGAAAATTCGATTTTAGATTTTATCTCTTAGCTTAAAAGCAAGTTTTATGTTGTGTTTTTTTTTAATTTTCGCCAATTTTTCACTGAGGCCTGGAACATACGGAACTGACGCGTACGTCACTTCCGTTGCTTTGTCTTTTCCAGTTTCAAGGCTGTTGTAATGTTTGTGTATTCGTTCCTTCAGAATTTTGTGGACAAGCCAATCCGGGTAATGGCTTACTTGCAAAATGTTTTAGCCGTTTTAATTAATTTCATTAATTTAATTTAATTGGGCCGGTTTTTTGCAATCGGAGAATTTGCAATTGCCGTGTTGCGAAAGCAAAAGCTATCAATCGCATGAAGTTTTTGCTGAATTGCAAAAAAAGTGATCCCGACCTGCTTGAAATACGAAGTGCATATCAATTTGCATATGCAACGATCTCGATGCGAGCTGGACAAAGTGCTGTTAAAGTAAAAAAAATTGCATCATCATCGTAATGGTCGCCGATACAAAGCGGATGCTGGCGCTGAGGAGAATGAAAACCTACCATCTCCATTCAATGGAACTCAACTTCGAGCAATGTCCAGCAGGTGAAGAAAATGGTGGGCAACAAAACTACGGTATATAATGCCTCGAAAGCGAGAGAGAAAAAAACCCAATCGCAGAAAAACCAGAGAATTGAAGAGCTTACCCAAGGTGAGCAATGGATAGAAAACACTAATACACATATACCCGATTTCCTGGAGAGAACGTTGAAGCTTCAAAGTTCAAAATAATAGAAGCATCCCCTACGTTGAGTTGATATCGGAACTGGAAAAAACGACAAAATTCAAGGAAAATGCAAATTAAATTAGGACAGAAGTTTCCACTGTTATGATTAACTAGCTGTAACCCGGTGCGCTTCGCTACACCCATCAGGACTAAACGAAATATTTCAAAAATACTAAAAATACACAGAAAAAAAATAATTTGCAATTTTAAGTTTATTTTCATGCACATATTTGGAGCATGAATATAAATGTAAAATTAAGTTCCACCACAAAAACACACGACTTGTCGTGCTTTCGTCAACGAATTTTATTAGAATTTTACACGTGGATTGAAAATTACAGTTTCTTTAAACGGAAAACCAATGCACTTCAATGTATTTTTGCTCGAAAACTGCTGTAAAATGAATGACATTAATATTACACGAAGGAAAGTGTAAAATTGTATGCTGTTTGATGCTCCAATTGATTTTAACGTAATTTTCAATCAAATTTTTGATTCAATCGTTGTAGGGTGATGAGCCTATTTTGGCACCATTAGGGAGAGGGTCGCACTATTTTTTGAACAACTTTAAAAGAAGCCATATTATCTATAACCTTTCTCAGAATAAAGTATCAGTGTACTGTACCTTAAACATCTATATAATACTTATTTAGCAGAATTGCCTCAATTTTCAGCATAAATGAAAATAAATGTTCCATTCTGTGCATCTATTCCCACCTCAACGGTCCAATTATCGCCTCATGGGTGTGCCAATTTCCACCTCATCGAAAAACAATCTAGTTGAAACGCAATGCCTCATATTCCATTTGCGTCGATTCTAACTAGTTATCCAGATCATGGACGCCAACGTGTGATTTGTAAAACGAATCATTCTGCTTTTTTCAGCCGATCAAAACAAATGTAAACATCACGCACATCAATGAAACTCATCAGCTGTTAGTAGAAGAGCGCCCAGAATTGCGCACGCAGAAAAAAACCATTCGAAGGTTAGCAACTGGAATGACAAGTTTCACATCACACATTGCTATCTCCCGATCCGAATTGTATGTGCAGATGAAAATAAAATATCTGCAATTAACAATTAGTTGAATAACTTGAAATAATTGATTACTTATACCTGAAATTGCATTACATTATATTTACAAGTTCATGTTTTGGTTTGGCCGCACTGTTGATTGTTTTCTGTATGATGGATACAAAAAGTTGGTTTTGATTGTGGTAGTGTATCAGCAAAACATGCCAATAATAGGAACCCCCGTATTTAGTTTTATTCTATTATAACACTAGGCCTATTCTAGTGTTTGACGAGTGATTTTAAAGTAAAATTATCGTAAAAAGGTTCTCCAGCTAAAATAAAGGTATGTATCAGTGCAATGTTTAGTATATTTGTGCTGGAATAACGATATATGAGGCGGTAAATGCTGGCTCGTAAGTGTTTATTTTGCTAAGCGCCGTTGCATCCAGTTTCGGTTCACTATGTGAGTGAGGCGGATTAGTAGATATTTCAATAAGGTGATTTTGTTTTAATTAAAAGTTGGATTTAGAGGATAGTTCTAAATACATATGTGCACAACAAATAAAGAATATAACTTGAGCTTATTTTTTCTCACCTGTTTTAGCCAAATCGATAGTGTCATTATCTCATATGCTTGGTTCGAAACATAGGGGTACGAAATAGGGTCACAATAGGCTCTACTGCCATAATAGGCACATCACTCTATGTTTACATTCGTATTGATTTACATGTCGTTTAAATTTCATTATTTTTTGGTGTGTATCAAATATTTTTCCTCGCGGATAGACAATGTTCTTAGTTTGACCATCTGGAGCACAATTAAATTAATTGCTCTGTTTTCCTACACACAATCGTTTGAAATCCCTTGATATCATTCGAATTCGAGGTAGCAGTACATCTGCTCTTTTATATTTTCGAGTTACAATGGTCGCTTAAATGAAATTTTTCAACCAAATCACAGTTGTGGTGGGTCGATGTTGCGCAGTAACTAATATAATAGGCACACAAAGTTTCAATTGCAACACATGCGGTGCACAGTGTTGCAACACGACGTTTTCACGATCAAAATTCAATAACTCCTGATCCATTGGTTTTGGAGAATGGATTTTTTCGAAGAAGTTTCTGGATATAAATAGATGCATCTTTTGATATAATGAATTGAGTGATTAATCCCCTAAAAGTGAGATAGAAAATTTATTTCCCCAAATAATTTAGCTAGAAGCTCACTGTCTTCAGTAAAGTTCTAGAAAATATTATTGTTAAAATCTTTACTGAAGATACT
The DNA here is from genome assembly GCF_030247195.1 of Topomyia yanbarensis. Taxonomy (NCBI): domain Eukaryota; kingdom Metazoa; phylum Arthropoda; class Insecta; order Diptera; family Culicidae; genus Topomyia; species Topomyia yanbarensis. The sequence goes on along the minus strand of NC_080670.1, from coordinate 125,814,487 downwards.
AAAGCTCTATATAGTAACAGTAGCGAGATATGTAGGTGTGCTTGGGATAGACCCCTTCAAAACAGTTTTTCGAATATAACTTTTTACGATTACTTTTTATTATTAAAAGTGTCTTCTACAAAGTTGTTAAAAGCGATAAAATACACATTTTTATAACAACGATGAATCTGTAGCTCTCGAAACAACAAAGTTATTGTCAATTTTCGAATATTTTTTATCAATTTACACCTTAAGCAACTTCCGCAAAAATTCGTAGAAAGAACTTTATTCTTTCGATTAAATATAAAAACCTTCGTCTGACGGAGTATGCGTAACAGAATTACCATCAATTTTATTTTGGATGGAGTAGTGTATGAAATTGAAGTCAATATACGCAATCGATTAATTCTTCAACAGATTGTATTATTTTACAAAATCATGTGGAAATGTGGTGCAAGTTATTGTTGCATCGATTAACATTTTCCCAACCCATATATATAACTTTTTTTTGGCGAATTAACCTGCAAAGGTGGCTATAAGAATCATTCAATAAAAGTATGCACATATAGTGAAAAGTTCTGTTTTCGAAACATATTTCCAATGATACGTAGACATAACGGAGTGTTGGTGGACGAGGGTAAAGTTAATTCATAAAAAATGGGCATTTAAAAAAATATTTTGGCGATACAGAGAGTGTTACATTTTCTATTCACTTTCCATATAATCACTGCACAATTGAACAGTATTTCTTCAAATATCATAGCAGAATACTAAAAATTGAGCCAGTGACAGAAAATCTCTGGAGGCATCTCGTTGAAAATTTGCTTTGTGGTGTACATCATAAATCAAGATACATTGGACCAATCGTTTCCAAGGTTGGCACAGTTCTTCTACATATCCCCAGGTATTGATCGAAGCTTTTACTTTTTTCTTGATATTTGAATTTTTTATAGCATTCTGCAGCTAAAAATGCAATTTTCGCTAACAAAAATCATGAAACTTATTTTTGTGAACAAGTTATGATCTTTAATGATGTTATGATATGAAGGGTGCAAAATTTCAAACAATTTGGTTCAGTAGATTTTGAGTTATTCTGTACATCGCATTTATTCGTGGTGTTTCCTGAAAATTTTCATTATTTTGTGGTGAACATTAAGGGAAATATTGCTTAAATGTTGCATTATTGTCTGAGTAGACTAACACTCTCGGTATTTCCAATTTTTTTTAAGCGCGATACTTTTATCAACAATAATCTTATCCCCTTAAGCAAGAACCGATTTCATCAGTAGGTGTCGACTAACGGGTAAAATTTGACGAAGATCGCCGACCATGCCACCAAATATCCGATTGGTTCCTTTTATAGGTCATCGTGAATTCGTCCTATATAACAGTGTTGCATTCTTTCAGCATTTTGCCTACACCCAAATTTTGATTGATATTGTAACGTTTTCCGCAAGCGCAAGATTTAATGGCTGTTTTAGGGCAGAGCTGTTCGTCCATAATCCAGTACTGTTGATTTAACTTCAGATGAAGCGATCGCCTGTGCAATTTTCAATTTAATTTTCAATTTAATTTTCGACAAATTCATGCAATTCATCAGTATTATATTGTCATTTGCGTAATAGATCTCTATCAAATAAATTCTTGCCATTTCATGTATGTGCTCGTAAACATACATGCAACAAAATTTTAGATTTTTGAAGTAATTGATAGATATTGCATCAGAACCTCTCCTTCTCCTTCAGATTCCGAAACCAACAATCATGTCCACCGTCTTGGTGCCAAATCATATATATATATATATATATATATATATATATATATATATATATATATATATATATATATATATATATATATATATATATATATATATATATATATATACATATATATATATATATATAAATATATATATATATATATATATATATATATATATATATATTTATATATATATATATATATATATATATATATATATATATATATATATATATATATATATATATATATATATATATAGCTAAAAATAGTTCTCCAGTACACCCCCCCCCCCTCCACTCTCCCTTTCCTCGGCTTAGGTCCCTGTCAAAAAAATGCGGACGAACATGGTCAGGCGATTTAAAAAATTTGACGTTTGACTCAACTCGCCTGTGCTAATTGCCCCTCGGAACAAATGCAATTTGCGAATGCGATTTAAAGACAATTTCAATACTTAGACAAATTTTCTGGCGGCTGAAATGGACTTGGTTGTTTTTCGCGTTTTTTAAACATGGCGGTTCATGTTTGGTTTAAGCTTAAAATTGTTTTTTGAACAATTGGTGTGTTTTTACTTGTACTTTGTTTGTCTAGTGCACTTCATTTAGCCAACGAATGTGGGCAAATTGTGGAATCGTGTGTATGTATAGTGGAACAAGATCTCTGACTTAAAGTCTTAATGAACGTCAGATTGTGATAAGTTTTGAAGTGCAATACCAATTTCACCATTGATTCTTCCTTTAATTTGGTGGTGATTACCTAGTATACTGGTAAGTATATGTGAGTAGATAATAAATCCGAAAATAAGCATTATTTTTAATTTTCATATTAGGCAATTAAGGGCGATTAAATGGCGCGTTCCGTGGGCGATTTGGGGGCGATTTAAGGGCGGGTTGGGCGGCAAAAAAATGACGGCGGCAAATCGCCCAAATGTTGCATTTAAAATAGCCCCCTAATTGCCAGCAATTTGCTGGCAAATTGAAGAGCTATTAGCGCATCCGAGTTGGCAAATAGCCCCCCGTTAGCCAGCAACTTGCCCTTTTTGACTGGGGTACTTCTCACCCTCCCCATGGTGCACAAAAACCACCCCATGACCATCTCCTTAGTGGAAGGAATACTTATGTCAAAATTGAATTCATCGCTAATAATCACATTGAATGAATAGATAAGGATTACTTGAGAACCCTTTTCCCCTCCTCCCCCCCACCCCTCCACCCCTTTCGTGATCCACTCCCATCAACCATTGGCTCACTGGGAGAAATACATATGTCAATTATTGGTATGAGATAATTGTGTTTATGGATTAGTTCCGGCTTCCCGTAGAATGTTAAATTGCTTATTTTGATTGTGCAATTTTCTATTTCGATTAGCGTTGTTCCTGCAATTACTTTAGGTCCTCCGCATGAGTCAGATACTTCAATGTCGATGTTGGTGTCTATTAGGATGATACCTTTTAAGATTTCTTTGATTTGTGTGGTCTCTCTGACTCGAGAGACTGTACATTTTGGGGCTTGGTGTACAAGAAGGTTGAAGATGCATTCATCTTCTAATGGAGAATTGTTACTGCAAATATCGCATTTTGTTGTTTGCGAGTATATGTGGTTTCTGTGTTTGGCTACCAGCTGAATGTGCGTATTGATGCGTGTTCCATTGAGATTGAGCGTATGAAGTTCCAGTAGATCGTAGTGTTTGTTGTCCAGTACGGGGATTTTTGTAAGGATGGCTACTTGGTTGTTGCTAATTCCTATGCTAGCTGTACACTAACGGAAGATTTCGTCTACGTAATTTATCTTGATTCCTTGACTCCTAAGTTTGCTATAAATGAAATTTTTTTCTTCTAAAGACAGTATGTTTTTGTTGATAAGATTGAGTTTAGAGAGTTCTATTTGATCTTCTATGTCGCCAATCAACTGGATTATTTCCTCTGTTTTCCAAATAAGATTTGTGAATTCTAAATCTGCTTTAATTTCTTGTGATGAATTAAATTCTCTGGCCATCTTTATATTAATTCTTTTCAGAATAGTTGTAATATTGTTTATTCTGTTTTGAAAAATCTCATTAATTTTAATTTGCATCATTTGATTTTTAGCGAGTTTGTTTTCTTGTTCTCCTAATATCCCTAGGCTTTGGTTTATAATATTCAAATCATTGTTGTCTGGGTTTCCAGAGATAAATTTTATTGCTGTTCCTAGAGCGTCTACTAGTCCTCTCCTCCGTCTTCGTGGTAGAAGGCTATGAAGTTTATCTTTAGCTAACTGGATTTTGGCTTCAAGTGTGTTTTCTAAATGATCAAAAATTTTAACGGATTTTCCTATTTTTTCAATATAATCGAGATTATTTTCGAGTGTTTTCAGGTCTATTTTGTGCACTATCCTATTATATTCTGACTGAATCGATTTTTACTGCCAGTAGCCCATTACTGTTTGTTATTTCTTTATAGGTGGTAGCGTTTATCAGGTTGAGGTTGAGTGTAATTATTCTGTAAGATAAAAATAGATTTAATTTGTTTATTTTCTTAGTCGATTTTTAAGGATCTTAACTTCGTTATTATCTTCGAAAGTTAGTTCATTGTCTTGTTTTACTTTTGATATTTTATACAGGTTTTTGTCTTTTGTTAGTCGTTGGGTTATTTTAACATATTTTTCATCCCCTGGATTTAATGTTTTCGGTATTTGTTTGTTCTCGTATTTTTCCTTGTATCTGGCTTTTCGTTTATCTAGTTGGATTTTGGCTTTGGACTGAAGTTTATGGAAATTTTCAGTTATTTCTCCGGTGTTTGTTGTAAAGTGTTAAAGATTAATTCTCGCGGTTTAGCTTTGGTTGATTCGTGAAAACTATTGTTATAGATATCGATCGCGACGTTTACGTGTTCTTTAAGTGTGAGATAGGTGAATTTGGTTTTTGTCGTTCTAAAAATCTCAATGAGCGTAGAATGAAATCGTTCTACTATTCCGTTAGCGTTTGAGTTGCTAGCGAAGTGTATTTCGATCCCGAGATCGTTCAAAAATCCAATGAAATCTATTGACCGGAAAGAAGGTTCTTGGTCGCTGACTATAGTGTTCGGTCTTCCAAATTGGCGTATATGCTCAGTTATGGCGTTTTTCATGTCGATTATTGTTCTTGCTTGCAAATGAATTGCGTTTGCAAATTTAGAGAAGGAATCTACTATAGTTAACCACTTTTGACCTTGTAAGAAAAAGACGTCGATGTGGACTCTATCAAACGGGGTTTTGCCGAAAGTACTTTTTCTAATTAATTTTCGCGGTGATCTGTCATATTTTGCTTTTTTGCAAATATCACAGGCGCTTACGAAAATTTTAAGTTTTCTGTCGAGCTGTGGAAAAAAGAATTTTTGTAATATTTGGTTTTTATTTTCCTTTGTGCCTCTATGGCCATAGTTATGGGTTTCTCGGATAATTTCGTCCTGCTGGTCTTCCATCCTTATGTCTTCTAGGAGTAATTCTGAAATGAGAATCTTATGTATTTTATTAATTGAAAAGTATTTTCTGTATGTTTCTTGAACCATTTGGATGAGTGAAATTGGCATTTTCAGACAGTTTGAACTTTTGGTGTTGAGAAAATTTTTGAAGATGTCAATTATATCTTTTTCTGTATAATCTTGTTTTGTTATTATGTGACGATGATGCTTAGGAAATATTTGCTCGTAGGATGTTATGTCTTTGGGACCAATTTTTAAAATTATTTGGTTCCTAAAAGAATTAATGGATTTTTCAGTGCATGGTATAAAATAATCGTCGCTCGTGTCTGCCGAATGTATTGTTTCCAGGTCGTCGCTTTCGCTTGAGGATGGTTCTACCTCTATGCTATCTTGAGAGTTTGCGTTTATTGTCTGGTTTTCTATTGTAGGATTTATTCTTGAAAGAGCATCGGCAACGACGTTTTGATTACCGGGTTTGTACATAATTTCGTAGTCAAACTCGCCTAGATCAAGTTTCCAACGAACGATCTTACTGTTTGCGTTTGTTAGGTAATAGGTCAATGGTTGGTGATCCGTTACTAATTTAAATTTTCTCCCATACAGGTATGGTCGAAAATGTTTCACGGCCCACACGATTGCCAATAGCTCTTTTTCTGTAGTGCAATAGTTCTCTTCTGTTTTGCTTAGAGTACGTGAGGCGTATGCAATCGGTCTATCTTTGCCGATGAAATAAGAGAGAACGGCTCCTATAGCATAGTCGCTCGCATCTGTTGTTAATGTAAATTCTTTAGTAAAATCTGGGTAGATTAACACAGGGTCCATGGAAAGAATCTTTTTGCATTTATGAAAACATTCTTCGATTTCGGTCGTTATTTTGAACTCAGTATCCTTCCTCAATAGTTTAGTCATTGGTTTTACCACCTTGGCAAAATCTTTTATAAACCTCCGGTAGTAGCCTAGTGTACCGAGAAATTGTCTAACTTCTCTTTCACATTTTGGCATTGGCCAGATTTTTATGCTTTCGATTTTATCAGCGTTGGGTTTTACTCCGTCTTCTGACACGGTGTGCCCGAGAAATTGAACCTCTTTTCTGAAGAATTCGCATTTGTCTAATTGAATCTTCAGACCAGCATCTTTCAGCTTTTTCATTACTCGAATCAGATCGTTTTGGTGCTCCTGCAGTGAACTAGAGAAAATGATAATGTCGTCCATGTAGACGAAACAACACACTCCTATTATCTCGCGCAGTATGCAGTCCATTACTCGCTGAAAGGTGGCGGGTGCGTTTTTTAAACCAAAAGGGATTCTGGTAAATTCGTATTTCCCTGAATTTACAGAAAACGCAGTTTTTTCGGTATCTTCTTCTGCTAATTGTATCTGGTGAAAACCTGATACTAAATCAATTGTTGAAAAATATCGAGCCCTACCTAATTTGTCCAGTATGTCTGTTATATCCGGAATCGGATATTTGTCGTTAATAGTTTTCTCGTTTAATTTTCGATAATCGATGACTAAACGAGATTTCTTTTGTCCGGATGCATCGGCTTTCTTCGGTACAATCCATACGGGGGAAGTGTATGGCGATATCGATTCTTTAATAATGCCGTTATTTAGCATCTTACGCACTTGCGTTTGGATTTCTTTTTCAAAAATTTGTGGATATTTATAGGATTTCGTGTATAATGGGATGTTGTCAGCGGTCCTGATAATATGTTTGATTTTATGGGTAAATGTGAGCTTTTCAGAATCTGTGTAGAGTATTTCCTTGTTCTGGTTAATGATGTATTTCGATGCCTTCTTTTCTTCTTCATTCATGTGGTCCTCTCGAAAATGATATTTCTGATTTTCTTCCTGGCTGAGTGGTTCTTGTAGCACTTGGTATTGGTCTGTCTTGATTTTTATTTCGTTCAGGTCAATTTCCAATGGTGTTTCAGAGTGGTTGTTCATTGCTAATATCGCTACTTTATTTGTGCTTCGATATAGCCCGGGCAGTATAGAAAATTTGCCTAGATGCAATTCGTTTTGAATGCAAAAGTCTCCATCTTTTATTGTCTGTACCGGAATATATTGAAAATTCTGCTCGGTCAGATTAATTTTATTTTGAAGTGGGAATCTTTTCTGCATAGTAAATTCCTTTCTACCAACTTTAAGTTTGTTTTTGGAAATGTCAATTTGTGCTTTGATGTCCCGTAATGACTCGTAACCAATTAGTCCGTCAAAGAAATCGTGAAATTTGAATATGTAAAATTTTAATTTTTTCTTTATCTGAAAAATGTCAAATGAGGTTGATTTTTCAATATTGTGCGTGCCTTGTATGTTAGTTACTTGGATACCGGTTTCTGATTTGCAGTTTTCTAGATTTACGTGCATTGGCGAAATGTAATTTTTGTTCGCGCCTGTGTCGATCAAAAATTTCATTTCTCCTTTGCTAGTCATTATCGTTATAGGGTAACAGTTCCCTAATTCATCATAGCACCTCTATTCATCCCACCCATTTGAACACATTTGTTAGAGCAGTGTCTGCTATCTCTATTCAACGTATTAGCTTAAATGGAGAGATGAATAAGGATGCGTTGTACTCGACTTTTCACTTTGCTCAAACGCGAGTATTTTATATATTCCAGGCAAGATTTTTGATTATATTACTTCTTAGGAACGAAGCAAAGGTGTTGAAACCTATTTATGCGCAATCCAGTAGCATTTGGCGGAGTTATCATCGAAATAGAGTGACATCCCGACTAATGAGATGAATAAGGGCTCGTCTACCCTATAAGGAATGAAATTGTTGTTGGCTATGGCCCTTGATTTTTTTCTTGAACTATTTGAAAATTTAGTTCGTCGGCTAGAAAATAGTCGTCGTCATCTGAATCTAACGTGAACTCTTCTTGTGGAGGGGTGTCATTTTCTGGCTCATGATGTTCAGTTTCTCCCTCGTGGTTGTTTAGATTCTGGGTTTTTGATCTCACTGTTCGCATCGAAACGTCTTCGTCTAGGTTTTGTCTATGCGATTTAAATTTTCCTGAGGGTCCAGGCTTGTTAAAGTTTTGGGGGTACCCTGCATTATAATTTTGGTTGTTTGCTGAATTTGGGTTTTGGTACGGTTTATTTGGTTTATTAAAAGAGTTTGGCTTAGAGGTGGGGGCTGTTGATTTATTGTCTAGCTTCATTCTGTACGCTGCATTAGCGTATTGTACAGTAATATTATATGCTTCTTCCAGCGACTCCGGCCGGTAGCTTCGTACATGCATGCTAAGCGTCGTTTAAACATGTCGTTTAAACCGTCTATGAATCGGGTTACCGACATCAAACTGATTAAGCTTTTAATCGCTTTGGTGGAGGATTTATAGTCGTGCATCACGGCTGCGGTGCTTTTTATTGCTGTATCTATCGATTTGACTTTATTGTAAAATTCGCTAAGGGTCTTTTTCCCTTGGCGTACGTAAAATAGTGACTGGATATGCGATGTTAAATCCCGTCTGTCTCCATAGGAATTAAGCAGCGCCTCTTTGATTGATTGCCAATCTTTTGGGTTGCCTGCTGCGATCAATACTTCTTTCGCTTCGCCTGTTATTTTATTTTTGATCGCTCTTATTATTTGTTCGTAATACGGTGATCCCGCGTAACTCTCAAACAAGTCGAGCGTGTTTTCAGTATCCTCAAGCCACGCTTGAGTTTCTTTTTTATTTCCACTGAATGTGGCAAGATTTTTAATTGGGTCGGGAGTCCGGAAATTTAAGAATGGATCTTCCACCCTATCGCGCATGGCATTAATTGTGTGCACTAACGCGTTTTGATTTTCCTTGAGCTCGCGGATTTGGTCCAACAACTCTTGGGCGTTAACTTCTTGTGCCATGTTTCTATTTTTGTCAAACGTATTAGCACGTCTCATGCAATGTATCTAATTTCAATATACCGTAGTTTTTCAAATGTTCACTTTGAACCAATGATTAGTATTTGCTTAGTCACAATGTTAATTAATAAAAGGTTTTTGTTACTTACAGAAGAGCACTGTTGAGCTTCATCTGGAGTCGTAGTGTGCGTTGAGGGTTGAGGTCCGGTGGCGATCTTCAATTTGCAATCAGCGCGAATCGCTTGATATTCACTCAATGATGGCTTCTTGCCGGCTGATTGGTTGTTCTGTACACGAAATTAAATCTTTACGTTGAATTCTGAGAAGTCTGTTCAATTTATTTTCACTAAATTTTAACTTCACTCGCGAACCAAGACCACTTTTTCCGAGACTGCGCCAGTAATGCTCTGATGTGTCAGAGTTTTATAAAAAAAACATTTATTCACTTATGATCGTTATGTTACAACTCACACCTAAGACTGGTTTAATTTTTCTATCAACTGCCTCTTATAAACTATGTTTAACCTAGTCAGCAATACCAAGTCTGCTCCAGTATCGTCCGATGTCCACGTTGTCTATGTTGGCCGCTTCCACGTTGGCATCGCGCGTGGCATTCAGCTGGCTCAGCATATCTGCGTTGCATCGATCGTTTGGATCGATTATGATCGGTCAGCGGATATGGTTCCGATGTCTGCTCTAGCTTCGGAAGGTTTATATATATATATATATATATATATATATATATATATATATATATATATATATATATATATATATATATATATATATATATATATATATATATATATATATATATATATATATATATATATATATATATATATATATATATATATATATATATATATATATATATATATATATATATATATATATATATATATATATATATATATATATATATATATATATATATATATATATATATATATATATATATATATATATATATATATATATATATATATATATACTGTAATATGTATACTGTAATCCGGTGCGTTTTGCTACACCCATCAGGACTAAACGAAATATATTAAAAATACCAAAAATAACAAATATTTTTGTTACAAAGAAGAAACTTATTGTAATTCTCGCGGATAGACAATGTTCTTAGTTTGACCACCTGGAGCACAATTAAATTAGTTGCTCTGTTTTCCTACACACAATCGTTTGAAATCGCATGGTATCATTCGAATTCGAGGTAACAGTACATCTGCTTCTTTATATTTTCTAGTTACAATGGTCGCTTAAATGAAATTTTTCAACAGCTCTGCCCTAAAATAACTACTAAATCTTTCGCTTGCGGAAAACGTTACTTACAATATCAATCAAAATTCGGGTATAAGCAAAATTCTGCAGAATGCAACACTGTTATATAGGACGAATTCACGATGACCCATAAAAGGAACCAATCGAATAGTTGGTGGCGTGGTCGGCGATCTTCGTCAAATTTTACCCGTTAGTCGACACCTACTGATTAAATCAGTTCTTGCTTAAGGGGGTAGGATTATTGTTGAAAAAATATCGTACTCAAAAAAACAATGGCGTTACCGAGAGTGTTAGTCTATTCAGTCAATAATGCAACATTTAAGCAATATTTTCCTAAATGTTCACCATAAAATATTGAAAATTGGGTGAGTTACAGTGAATCTTTAGGAGACACCTCTAATAAATCCGATGTACAGCATAACTCAAAATCTACTGAACCAAATTGTTTGATTTTGCACAGTTCTCCTTCATATCATAACATTATAAAAGATCATAACTTTGTTCACAAAAATAAGTTTCATGATTTTTTAAACGAAAATTGCATTTTTAGCTGCAGAATGCTATAAAAAATTCAAACATCAAGAAAAAAAATAAAAGCTTCGATCAATACCTGGGGATGTGTAGAAGAACTGTGCAAAGTTTTCAACGAGATACCTCCAGAGATTTTCTGACACTGGCTATATTTTCAGTATTCTGCTATGATATTTGAAGAAATATTGTTCAATTGTGCAGTGATTATATGGAAAGTGAATGAACATACTAACATTCTCTGTATCGCCAAAATATTTTTTTTAAATGTGCCATTTTTTATGAATTAACTTTACCCACGTCCATCAACACTCCGTTATGTCTTCGTATCATTGTAAATATGTTTCGAAAACAGAACTTTTCACTATATGTGCATACTTTTATTGAATTATTCTTATAGTCACCTTCGCAGGTCAATTTGCCAAAAAAGTGAGATATATGGATTGCGAAAATGTTAATCGATGCAACAATAAATTGCACCACATTTCCACATGATTTTGTAAAATAATACACTCAGTTGAAGAATCAATCGATTGCGTATATTGACTTCAATTTCATACACTACTCCATCCAAAATAAAATCGATGGTAATTCTGTTATGCATATAAATCTATGGATTTACGTGTTGAATTATTTAATTCAATCGATCCACCATGCTTTCAGAAGTATTGGTTTTATACGTAACCTAGGTGCAGTATATGCACAAAGGTTCGTAGAACCATTGGGCTCCCCACTTTCACCAGTCATGGTAAATCTGGTAATAGAACGCCTGGAACAACAATGTATAACATCATTAGAAGAGAGGCAAATTCAACTAAAGGTCTACCGCCGGTATGTTGATGGCTGCTTCTGTGTGGCAAAAAAGGAACACATCCAAGATATTTTAGCATCGTTCAGCAGTTTCCACAGTATGACATGATTCTGATAATAATGCAGAATTATATATATATATATATATATATATATATATATATATATATATATATATATATATATATATATATATATATATATATATATATATATATATATATATATATATATATATATATATATATATATATATATATATATATATATATATATATATATATATATATATATATATATATATATATATATATATATATATATATATATATATATATATATATATATATATATATATATATATATATATATATATATATATATATATATATATATATATATATATATTTCAAGTCAATTACAGGAAAAAGTTAGAAGTCAAATTACAAGGAAACGAGAAGAGATAGGAATATTATGA